>NW_010542474.1:0-25448 GCF_000687285.1 Phaethon lepturus | reverse complement strand
CCCCCCCCCCCCCCTTTTACTTTATAAAGGCATATTTATTAGAAAAATATATTTAATTCAACAAATACTGTACGCTTTTTAATTTTCAGAAGATTCCACCACTTGACAAGTTGTTTAATAAGAGTAACTTTTTATTTAAAGACTCTCTCGTGATGTATGCTGAAATTTGAAAGGTGGTTAAACCAGAAGAAAGCATTCCAGCTGCTTTATAGAAAAAAGAAAATAAAATAGAGCACTGTATTATGCAGTTGTTTCTGTGATTAGGAATATGTTGTGTTCTGTTAACATTTCCTTTAATTTTCTTTTAATTGTAGTTAATGATGAAGAACTAAAGAAAAGAATAGCTGAAGAATTGGCATTAGAACGAGCCAGAAGAGACTCTGAAGCTCAGAAGAGAAGGTTGGTTTGTTAATAACAGTATGTAAAATAAACAAGTACTTAATGCTTTTATTACTGTTATTTATCTACTTACTATAAACTGTTGAATTTTGTGCGCCAAGACAAAATGGTAGGTAAGACCTTTGGGTGATATGAAATTCTGATATTAAATACATGTTAAAACAACAATTTACCTGCAATCTCCTTGTAAGAGCTGATACAAAATGTTGATCTAAATCCCATTTGACCTCATAAGCCTGGACCTTTTTTGCAGTCTTCTAAGCTCAATCTTTGTTGATTTCTCCCGAGTCCAAATATTCACTTTGCGGTGTAGAGGTAGAAGTAGCTTCAGAGCAGTGCAGAAGTGAGTTAATTATAACCTCTCTGTTTGATCAAAAGGTAAATTTTAACAGCCAGTAGAAATGGTAATACTTGTTACTTCTATGCATTCTAGATATTTCTGTGAGCTGCAGTATGTTTAGAACTGCTTTAATGGTTAGTACAGCATAGTGCGTTGAAGGTACAAAGTCCTGTATTAAAGCAGTTTATTAGTAGAAAACTCTTTTGATATCCTTTCTGTATACTGAAACATTACTTTCTTATGCATGTTTTTTCAGAGGTTGTAGTTACTGTGAAAGACTGGGTGGTGTCATACAGAATGCAGCAGCAGAGTTGGGATGCAGCATTTTTAAAATATACTCTGCACTGTTTAGTATGGTACTATACAATTATTAGCAATTTAAAATTTCCTGTTTGAATTTGAAATAGAGTTTGGCTGTTTGGTGAACTTGGTGGATTTCTGTGTTAATTTGTACTTTCTTTCCGTGTTTTTCCTAAATAGATAATATGACACACTGAATGTAAATATCAACCTACACATTGTCCTCTATTCTAAGAATGGGAAAAAAGGCTCATTATGATGAATTAAAAAAAATTAGAGTGTAATCATTGCTGGTTAAACTGTCTGCATATATATATCAGTTGTTTCCTACACATCATTATATTCTTATTTAATTGAGTTAGGTTGATGGAGTATATAATTAGATAGGACTATATAAATGTCCCAGAAAAAAAATAATCAGGCTTTTTTTTTTTTTTTTTGAATCAGCAATAAAGGAAATCAATATGTTACAGTGAAATCTCTCCGCTTTTGAACTGGGCTTTGACAGGAAAACTTGCATTACATTTGAGCTTAATGTTGACTGCTCAAGAGTTCAGCTAAACGTGATGACAGTATGGAAATATTTTTTTGTAATCAGTATTTTGTCATTTGACACTTTTCAGTAATTTTCGTTAAGTATTCCATAATTCAGTTTTCATGGGTTATGCATTGATCTGTGAAAGGTAGGGAGCAGATTGACCTGTTGTATATCTGATTATATTTTGTAGGGAATAATGCTGGCAGTCTTCTCTTTATTTGGCTAAGGATTAGTGAGGAAGAAATTACATATTAAAAGGAACCTGTAAAATCTTTTTGTTGTCTTAAAATTAGGTTGAAGATTCTGTGCGTTTGAAATGTAAACTATAAAAATAAATTTAATAAATTAAAATAGAAATATAAAGAATAAAATGACAAATACCAAGTCTTGTTAGCAGGTTTAATCATTCTCTAGTTTTGATTTTTAAGCAATAAGTGAGGATTTCTTATTATGCTTTCTACACACTATAAAAAGATATTTTAACTGGGTTGTAGAAGCTTTTTTCATGTTGGATGAAAGAACTTTAAAAGATGCAGATGTTTACTTAGCTATTACCTGAGGTCTTTATGGGCTGAATTCTGACTGAGGTTTGTGTTTTAAAAACATTCAAGAAGTGCTGTAGCAAATTCGAAGCTGTTGTCCTCTGGATCATGTCCTTCTGAGAACAAAATGAACGCTGCCCTGTTGATTGCTTTAAGAACAGATCTATGTTGTTCAGGTTCAGCATACCTACCCCTCCTGTTTTGACCTCCTTGAGAAAGCAATCTCTGCACAATGCAGGGGCATGAGAAATGTTTGTGCAATGATCTTTTTCAAGTCAGGATCCGTACTTTCAGGTAAAATAAAATGCAGTCTTCATACAACCTCCTGTGCCAGTCTTCTGGATGCTTATACACTTACGGAGTCAGTGTACTGGACTTCAATTTTCAAGCAAGTACGTACCTAAGTTCTAGATGCTCATTGTTCAGAGAAAGTATTTTGTGTCTTGCATGTCTGTCCCGTGCAGAGTGTTCTAGGTAATATAAACATGGAAAGGAGAAGATTACTCTCGGCTCTAGTTACTCATAATAAACATACAAACACATTGATGTGGTGTTGGAAAACAGAACAAAACCTGAGTTCCCAGCTATACTGTGCTTAAAACATACCATGGAAGGAAACTGTTAACGGAGAACAGTTTAGAATATTCATATGCCAACAGTTGCACAAGAGAAAATGCAGTGTAATGCAGGTTTCGTAACTTATATGGAGGGATGCAGTGTACAAATGCGCTGGTGCTGCCCAAGGCCAGTTGGACTGAAGTGTGACAGCGTGGCACGTCTCAGGGAACAGCAACAGGCAGAGCTGTGACTCACGGGCTCGCTCAGCTCCCATCAGCCTCTTAGATAGAGAAATGAGAATAATGAGGCCTGACCCCTGAACTTTGACGATAATTTTGCAACTTTTATCTGGGAAACGGAAGTCAAATTGCTGGACTTCTAAGTTTGGGGGGTTTTGTGGGGGTTTGTTTGGGGTGTTGTTTTGTTGGGTTTTTTGTTGAGTGTTGGTTTTGGGTGGTGGTTTTTTTTTTTTGGAAGAGGTATGGTAGTGGTGTAAGCGCATCATTAGTGAATTTAACTGGTATCCTAGTATTAAAAACTAGTCGACCTTGCACTTCTGCTCTATTCTTAATTAAATTTGATAACCCACTACTGTTCTTTGTTGACTATCTTCTAAGACACATGCCGATGGTATCTGGCACAGAATTAAAGATCTTTTATTTCTCTATTCATTTTATGAGATTTTTTTACCATAGATGGTATATTTTGTGTGTAGTACACTTTCATTCCTTTATCAAAAACATTGTTTTTTCCAATCTTTTAGTGAAACAAGATTTAAACATAAAAATGTTTGTTGTGTCTGATTCCAACTGTCTAATAGTTAATTTCAGTACTGTTTCTGTATGCAGTGTATGACCACATTTTGATCTGATTTTGAAATGTATTTTACTTATTTCAGACTGTGAAGGAAATTTTAATTTTAACTTGCTATATAATTTATTTATTCACACATACATACACAGTACAGATGGACACTACTCTTACTGTATAAAGTTAAGGTCTGTGCTTATTTCTGGGATTAGAGCTGAAGGTGGACTCTTCAAATTGTATTTTAATGCCATCAGTGCACTCATAATGCATAAATTGCATTTCTCTTATTTAAAGTGACTTTGTACAGTTGTACATAAAGTAGTGATTTAGACCCAGCCTTAGAACTTGTGTCCAAAATGGTATTCTCAGTGGTCTTTCATATTATTTCTCTATGCTTCATGTATTTTCATCTCCTTTTCTGTGTGACTGAACATGGTTACAAACCCGTATGTTTCTTTGCTGAGAATATCAAACTTTCCTAAACTTTTCGCTATATGAGAGCAGGGTGAAAACCAGGAGGCTCCTTGGGAACTTAAATAATGATGAACCTTTACAAAATTTTCTTCCCCGGAAGTGGAAAGGTTGAGGTTGTGGAAACATTGCAAGTTGATGTGAAGATTAATAACTACCGTCATGGGCTAGTCCATGGATGGAAATTTGAGCGTTACCAATGGCTGAATTCCCCCTTGTTTGACTGTCCTGGGCCAGGACACCGCCTCATCTCCCTGTTTTTGCAGTCCAGCTAATGGACAAACATTTCTGGAAGTGCTTTAATAAAGCTGCCTTTCGGCTGATTGTCCACTGGGAATATACTTACTTGTTTGCAGACTGGATGAATGCAGTCAATGAGTTGTACATGAAGGAAGGATGTCTGCTTGTCTTGTGTCTTATATTTTCTCATGTATCTGCTGGGTAGTGTTGGAGATGAGTCAGATGGACCATTAGTCTGTCTGGTGTAGGTATTCCTATGGTCTCCAACCAGTTGTGGGAAAGAGGAACGTGTTAAGTCTGTCTTAAGTTTCATAATGAAGTCATAAAGACCACAAACCCCACTAAAGAGCCCAAGTTGCTTCTAGTTTATTTGTTCTTTTACTCAGCCCAACTATTGTTTCTCACTTTGGTTTTCAAACATTGGAAATGCTTAATCTTAAAACTATTTTAATTTAGAACAGTTAAATCGATTATTATTTGATTGCAACAATTTGCAGTGGCTGCATTAGTATGTGTGTGTGAGAGCTACAATCTTATGATAATACTCAAGGTAACATAAAGGTTGCAACACTGTCAGTGTTATAGCAATAATATAGTAGTAATACTTTTATTATTACAGTTGGTAATACTAGAGAGCTTCCTTATGTTCTGAACAGAAGTAAAAGGAAGGAGTAATGTGCTTTTTCCCTCCTAGAGAAAATATACCTTTAGTATTCCTGTGGTCTGTTTTCCATTTCATGTCAGTACCTCCCCAAAATACTCCCTATTTTTGTAGTGTTACAGAGAGCCTCCACTCACTATAAGGTTGTGTATTTACTGAAAACGGTGTGTAAGTTAGGACTTTAATGGTTCAACAAACCACACGCATATCATTACTTTGGTTGTTGTTAAAAGGCTTTCTGGGTGTGATTTTTTTGTTACTGCCTCTGGTATGTATGGTCCCTTCAGACCTGCTGAAGAAGCAGGCTTTTGCCCCCTGTGAAACATGTGCCAAAACCACTGTTGCACAACTCTGTAAGAAGACACTCTTAAAAATGAGAGAATAGGCATGGGAACTTGAGTTTGACACTAGTGACAGGTAATAAATGACATTGTTGATGTAGTTTCTTTTTTCACAAAGTTCTTAACTTCTTTTCCAGTGTCCTAATAGAAGGACATGGCAGAGTTTGTGAAACTAGTTATTTGCCATTACATGAAATGATACAAAATATGACAATGAAGCTCCTGAATCCTTTTGCTGTTTGGATTTCCTCCTGAGGAAATTACATTTGTCTTACAAATGTAGATCATTACACTACATCTTGTCACAGCTGTTGAACTCTTACTTTATCATTTCGTTGACGTTGATGACGAGAGAGTCTGAAATAGCTTTTCCCACTGAAGTAATTGGAAGCATTTCTTCTGATGGCCCGGAGGTGGCCTGCACCATACCAGATGGTGCCGTGGCTCATGAACTTCAGCGATGAGAAGCTGCTTCTGGTCAGCAAGATGCATCTGCTCCATCGAGTGCTGCAGAGAATTCTGCACAACTCAGTGGACCAGTAGATGTGTTCTGGGACAACACAATGGTAGTAAACTGGCACTATGGATCATCAAAATGTGCATTTGGAGTACTGAGAAATGATATTAGGCTAAAGGGGTTTGTTGCCAAGAAATAAATTTTATCAATTACAAGATTTTTCCAGTTTTAACTGTTGTGTCTCAATGTCTGTCTGGCTTACTCTAGTCTGCTTCTAACTGCTAGAGCATGCTACTGGAGCTGTTACACTGTCCCTGTTAACCTGGGTGCCTGATCTAATTACAAGTAGTAATAATTTGACTTTTGCCTTTACTCTGCTTATTCTGGACAAGCTCAGCAAATATAAAGCATTTTCCCTTATTTCCCAAGAAGTCAATGAGTAAAAATTTTTCATGTTGTGGCTCTGGAGAATGGGCATGGGGGAATTACATGATTTTCCTTCTCCTTTCATCTTTAAACTGAACGGGAGTTTAGCTACTACATAGGCTAACTTTTGTTTCTGAATACAAAACTGTTCATTTATTACAGTCCATGATACTGTACTGATGGTGTTCGATAAATCTATTTGTTTATAAGGAGTTTGCTTTATGAAAGGCATGCACAGAAGAAAAGATACTTTGAAAAAACAAAAACAAACAACTTTTATAATTGGCATCGTGATAAAACTTTAGCTACTAACCTCACTGAACTACTGGATTCCTCCACTAAAATATACACAAAACAATTCTTAAATAAAAGAGGCAAATGAAGGATGTGATTTCCCTAGAAATTGAACATTCATGAATGATTACCTTTTTTCGTCTTGAAAATCAGGGATATCTCAGTCATCTTTATTTTGCTAATAATTTAGATTAGGCTAATTATATTTGTGGGTTTTTAGTCTTTTTTGCTTAATAAATGTTTCTCAGCTTCCACTCTTTTTAGATGATTTGGCACATAG
Organism: Phaethon lepturus; assembly: GCF_000687285.1. Taxonomy (NCBI): domain Eukaryota; kingdom Metazoa; phylum Chordata; class Aves; order Phaethontiformes; family Phaethontidae; genus Phaethon; species Phaethon lepturus. The sequence continues at coordinate 18,791 of NW_010542474.1, read as the reverse complement.
CAAATATTAATTATATGTAGAATAAGGTGTTTTTGCAAAGTGCTGTGCATGACAGTCCCTTCAATATTGCAGAAAGTTTTTGTTCAAATATTCGATATGTTCATGCATGTAACTTTGTTAGCATGGCAGATACATCCCTGTGCAATTTGCTGATGTATGACTGTCCCGAGACCCAGATGGTTGTTTTTGCTATGCTTAGTTGTACTTGGGTTCTGTCTGTATTGTATCTCCTATGATTCCAGCATTTGTCTCTTAGAGGAAAAGTATTAAAGTAAGTAGGAATTTTAAGGCAGTGAAAATCTTAAAAGTAGCCTCTGGTTTGGTTTGGTGGCCCTAACTTTGTTGCTAGGTCTGCTCTAAAATTGTTTAAGGCATGACAAAGGTAGAAAATTATCAGGACTAGCGCTGATTGTGCAACTCTTGCTCAAAATCTTATTAAAAAGGAACTGATGGATGTGGAAGTTACATAGTGTATCTTAAATCTTTCTAAAAATGTCTATTAAAAATTTAAAAATGACTGTTTAAATAAACAGTCTCAACTCTGCATGATTACTTCTGTTTAAATCATGGGCGTGCGTTAACTTGATTTGAGGAACAAGCTTGAACTTCTCCAGGTGACTTCACCTGAAGCTGAATGGGACACATGCCTGGGATCCCTTGTGAAGGGAATTGAATGGGTTGTAACTGTCAGTGGATGGGAAATGGGGGGTATCTGGAGGTTAATGACTTGAACCAGCAGATCCAGAAGACAGCTATTGCCTGCAGCCTCAGGAATGTTTCAGTGTTTCCCAACTACCTTGCGCTATAAATACAAGTCTGCATTTTCTTTTGCAGTCTTATTCAGTCCTTGTCCAGCTTTCTGGGTGTTCTAGTAGTTGCCTGTTGAGATTCCTGTTACCGCTTCCCTGTATGGGCTTCTGCTTATTTTCCAGCATGGTCACCAAAAAGTCCATTAGCAGGACAAGGCAGACATGGACCTGCTGGAGCGGGGCCAGAGGAGGCCCCAGCAACGCTCCGAGGGCTGGAACAGCTCTGCTGGGAGGACAGGCTGGGAGAGCTGGGGGGGCTCAGCCTGGAGCAGAGAAGCTCCGGGGAGACCTTCCTGCAGCTGCCAGGGCTGAGAGGGGGCTTGGACGAAAGATGGGGAAGGACTTTTAGCAGGGCCTGTAGGAATAGGACAAGGGGTGATGGTTTTAAAGTGAAAGAGGGAAGGTTTAGGTTGTCCGTAAGGAAGAAATATTTTACAATGAGGGTGGCAAGAGAGTGGCCCAGGTTGCCCAGAGAGGTGGTAGATGCTCCATCCCAGGTCAGGCTGGACGGGGCTCTGAGCAACCTGCTGTGGTTGAAGGTGTCCCGGCTCATGGCAGGGAGTTGGGCTAGATGGCCTTGAAAGGTCCCTTCCAACCCAAACCATTCTGCAGTTCTGTGATGGCTTTTGGTAACTCTTCGGTTTTGCTATGTTTTCACTATCTAGTCTCCTATGATGACTATGGTAATTTTTGTTGTGAAAGCCACATGAAAAATGCTTTTCTGGATGATGGATTTCAGATGATAGATTTTCAAATATTCCCTGGTAATCAATTGCTGGAGTCTGTTCTACTTGGCTAGCTGGGCTCCATATGGTGTGGCATTTTATCTGTCATTGGCTGGATAAATTATTACAACCTCTGTATTTCTAAACATCCTCATCTGTTTAAAGAAAATCTTTCTAAACTCTAAATCAGCTTTTTAAAAATATGTACACACGGGTGCAAGAAGGTGGCTCTCAGTGGTGGGTTATTAGATTGCAGCCATTAGCTTCTTTATATTTTTTTGTTGTTGTTGTGCTTGGGGGAGGGTCCCTATATAACTGAAATTCACTTTAAGTTTTAATTGATACTCTGATGCATCTGAGTGCTTCCCCCGACCCTGTTTTGTCATGTCTCAGCAGTACATTGCATATATGATAAGCTCTTAGTCAACTTCTTGGAGTAAGCAGCTTTTGCAGAAGTGAACAACAAATTCACCAGCGAAAATGTGAAGTGAAAGAAGAATGAAGAGCAATATTAGAGAAGAACCCTGTGGGAAACTACACACCAAAAATTTTATATTAAAATCAATACTGGGGCTTGACCTTCTTGTGCTATTGTATATTTCAAAGCTTACTATTGATTTCTGTTTTAATAACATGTTTATTCTAGTTTACTGGCATAGGTCTGGAGAAAATAAGGAAAAAATAAATTGATTATTTACAGTATTAATTCTATATTTTACTGAGGTAAATTTATGAAGAACATATTAATGTATCCTCAGTTCACATGGGTAGTGGACTTCTTTGAAGCAGATTTATTTTCTTTCAGAATGATAATATTTTCCCGGGTAATTAGCTATGTTAAATTGGGAGACTGGCTTTTTCTTGCAGTATTCTTCTCACGGGGCACATAAAGCTACTTTGTTTGAAAATAGTTGTAATCTAGTCTTGTGCCAGAGGTACCCCCTGTTAGTGTTTTGATTAAGTATGAAAACAGTCAGGAAAACTGTGTCTTCTCTACTGCTGTTAGGAGGATAGAAAGCTGGAAATACTTCCATGAAGCAGTAAAAGTGATTATAATTATTTTGACTTCTGGTAGGTCAAGAATAAGAGTTGAATATGTCTGGCATGAGTAACTGTACTGTTTTTAAAAAACAGATCAAGGTATTACCCAATTGATAATCACATTTAGGAATGCAAGCATTGGGACAACAGACTTGCACCAAAGCTTGCCTCCTCTGGTCGTTCTCTCTGACGAGATTTCTATGAATTAACTGTTGGAGAGAGAGATTTGAGCACTGTTTAAAAATAGAATTAAGAGAAGCTGCTTTTGGATGGAAGTTTCCTCATTACTATTATCATTCCTGGGGGCAGGGGGAGAAGTTAGATACTCCGCTGTTAAAAGGTATACTTTTGAAGTGAAGCTCTGTTGTCAGTACTGCCACATTTATGTAGCCTATGGATAATTATTCTATCTTTGTTTATACACCTTTATAGAGCATGACTTGTCTTCTACAAATGCTGGGAAGCTTAACCTTTTTCTAGTACGACATTCAGTGTATCAGAAAAAAACACCTGGCTATTGATTTGAGAGAGCAAAACTTGGATATTTTATAGTGATAAACTGGACTTTGGAAGACAAGTCGTAAATGGCGTATAAACTGGAAATAAAGGCTAATGTGACACCTGACAAGGGCCTCCTGTCTCTGAATGTGGCATGTACGTGTGCATGACTCTCCTTCAGTATCTGAAGATGTACAGTTGGTAGAGAGAGGACTTAAAATAGTAATTGGGCAAGATTGCAGAGTAGGCTTTTCTGGAATACAAAATCAGATAATGCCAGGCAGTGGTGAGGGCTATTCATTTACCAGAACAAAACATTCAAATTTGGTGTGTATAACAGATTTCATAAAAGTAAAAAAGGTACAACCTATTTTCTCTGAGTGTCTAAAAGGCCACTTAACCCTCAGGGCTGGGGAACCTCAGGCATGGAGAAAGTGGCAAGTTTTGGCACGAGTTCCACAGGTTGAGTTCATCCTTTTCCCCTTTCCTAGTCATGCCATCTCAAATATTTTTTTTTTCCCCCCACTCTCACAGCAGAAGTTTCCCTCATCTGATCTCCCACCCAGCAAGTGATTTAGAAGTGAATTTATTCTTCGACAGCTATAATATTACTGAGGTCTGGAGGATTATGGGATAATACTGTTCTGTCAGAGGAGAAGAGTGAATGAGGGTCAGGCTGGGTCAAGACCGTCCCTTTGCAGGCAAGGGAAGAAGCCAAGATTAAGTGTGAAGACATTTCAGGTTCGAGCAGAGATTTTACCTATAGAACAAGTACTGGGATCAGGTGAGCTGTTGTAACTGATCCCTCTTTGGACAGCCATCTGTTGAAAAGAAATTCTATTATGGAAGCGTTAAGTCACCTTCTGAATGGAGTTTCATTGTATCTTTTGCTTTTTAAAACCATAAAAGTGTAGCATATGATCTTAGCTGCAAAATGGAAAGGAAGCATAAAAATGTTTGCAGCCATGTTGCTTATTAAGCTGAGAGCTTGGAAATACGAAGCTATTTTAGAAGCCTGTTTTACTATCCTTATCATTTTCTGGAAATTAGAAACAGTATTTGGCGATGGTAGAGGTACTCTTCAAGATTTCTGTTACTGGTCTGACTCTCCATTAATACTGTTACGTCTAGTTCTCAGTATATACGGAGATGAATCTTGGAGAAAGGAAGTGGAAATTGGAGAAAGCAGCACTATAATTCACTCCTACCTTCATAAACATCAATTTTCAAAGGATTATTTTTCACTTCGATTTTAAAACTTGATGTCTCAACTGACAACTTGTATACCAAGCTTCATCTTGATAAGTTTATTTCTAGGAGAGATGGGAAAATGACTTGAAGCCAGTGAGGTTTTTTGTCTGGAGAGAGCATCAACAAAACTAGTACTGCTTCATAGTTTTAGATTCAAGTAGGGAGGAGAGAAACTATTTCCCCCCTGGCAATTTTAAATAAACCTTTGCTTTCAAACGGCTGAGCTCTTTCATTTTGAAAACTAGCTATTGAGTAGACATAGCAGAGAAGCATGTGAAAATAATAATAAAAAAATATTTTGTAACTGTCCATTCACTTTTAACAGATAATTAATGTTGTCATAATTTCATGACTGTCTTTGCAGATCCCAAGAGGAATGATATTAAGTTGGAAAGTAATTTCAACTGGAGTTACGTGAATATCAGGAAAAGTCGCTGCTAAATACATATACAAATTATGCAAAGCAGTATTACTATTCTGACTTAGGTTCTCTGCATGCCTCTGGCATAAAGGTAGAAATTAGCTCATCTATTCTGTCTTTATATAACGCTGATCTATATGCACATATTTTAAAAACAGTGCCTTTATGAAGTATAATTACAAAACCCCCTCAAACAACCTTCCCTCCCTCATCTCAACATCCCTCTGCCAAAAAACCCCCAGCCCCAAGTGTCTTTAATAAAGAAAGTCAATTCAACCATCTTCTATAGGGTGTGAGCGGCCATCAGAGTCTCTGTCCATATGCAGTATGTATTAACAAGCTGTCCATGGAAGTATTGTTGATAAATTGAAGAGCTGTATGTAATTAAGAATTTTGAAATTAGTGTCTTTGATCTTTTGATCAAGGACTGGCACGTAAAACAACATGGCCATTAGCAAAGATTTTTCACATGACAGATGTTATGCTGAGGCTGGAAGGCAGCTGGAAAAAGGAAATGAATGACTATGTTCAACTGAATGTTATTATTTGGACTCATTATTATGGCTGGTGTGAGAAGTATAGCATATGAAGTGGGGAGTAGTTGAGAGAATGGAAAGAAATGGTTAAGTGGGGCAAGGTGGAACATAGTCTTAACCAAGATATTTTGTATTAAGTTCAGTGTTTTCTCGGCTTGGATAACAGAGCCTAAAGAAAGAGTAAAGCAAAGCACTTGATACCTTGCTCTCCTTGTTACTGCTACTGGACCTGTCCAAAACTAATGTAAGAATTGTAAGACAATTTGGGACTGACAAAAGACAATCATATAATGGGCCATATTGGAGAGAGGAGTTAACATTATGGGAAAAGTTTACTTGCTGTTTAGGGGTCAATTTTGGAATCGCTTTCACTTATACGTTTTCAGTAATATTTCTGATAAAGGCAGTGTGATTTTATACACGTATATGGCCAGCATTAAGGAGGAACAGGTCACCATGAGGAAGAAGTAGATATGGAATAAAGTAGTGGAGTTCTTGTTAAATTTAATAATATGAAGTGCAAGCATAGGAAAGTAACAGTAACATAGTATAAAAGTGTAGGAAAATCACACCCAGATTACTATATGCAGTTTGAGGTAGGTATGCCAGAAAGAATAAAAGACACATGGAACAAATACTGATTATATTTTTTTCGTTACATTAATCTGCAAAGTCCAGAGCTGCAGCTAGCTCTCATCAGAGGAAAAAAGAGACCTTCCCAACCCATATCCTGAGAGTGTAACTTGGCCTCTCTCTATTCTTCTTCCTCCTTTTTATTTGTTTCTTTAACTTCATTCTGAGCTGTTGGAGGATGACTGGCTTCCACGTTGCAGGTGTAGTAAATCAGCTGGGATTATTTCAGTGGTACTGGCAAGTGCCTGGTTGCACTTCAGTGTGAACTCATAGTAACGGTGGAAGCCAGTCGCTAGGTCTGGAGTACAGCAGGTTAGATTTGGAGGGCTCTGTTTTGCAGCCTGCTGGTGTATAGAAGAAGTTGTGTTACTCAGAATCGTTTGATGGGACAGGGATTGCAAGCGTTACTGGTGCCTTTGATCTCTTCTCTCTCCCTGCATGCACTATAATCATGAGAGCTCTTGGTCATTTCGAGTGAATTTGTCAAAGAGTTTTGATTGTGCATGCTGTGGTCTATAAAGCGGATAGCAATTTGGTGACATGTAGGCATGTCTGAATGGCTTGAGACTAAGCACTCATGAAATGATTGCAAATATGGGTTTGATAACGTGCACGTTCATTTTTCATTTTTTGACATTGTATTCCTGTGTTTTTAAAGCTTTAGCATTTTTGGTTTGTCTTGCTTCTTTCCTATTTTACCAGTCCTAATACTCTTGTACTTAATGAGAGACTTGTATATAGATGCCTCAAAAACCGTTTGGGTAGAACACAAGTTCAGGAAAGCTGTATTCCAATCTTAAATTTAGAGGAGTTTTCTGCTTTCCCATAGGTTCTTTTTAGTAATGTTTTGAGTTCTTCCTCCAGCCCTTACTCAGGGCTATGCATCATTTAAAATAAAATTCACATAAAACTTTGTCAAATTCCTCAAAATACGAGGAAAAAAAAAAATGTGTTTTGCCTATTTGGGACGTGTAGACAATGAGTGCAAAAATGTTGAAGGCAAAATGCGTCCTTTTCACAACATGGCTTTATGGTGCAGAAAAATTATATTTTCTGTTAATATTTGCGTAATCTGAAATACTGGGTTTAGAAATTAAATTTTAGGGCAGATTTTTAAAGAATGTGGTTGCCACTTACGTTAGGAAAAGTCCTGTAGCATGCAGAGTCTTCTGTGAATAGAGAATAATTTTTTAAATGTGTAAATAGTGCTAGAAATCACTTCAGTGTAGAAAAACTTTTGTGTGTTGTCATTCTGAGACTTTTCTGAAGAAAAAGACACTGCCTTTCAGGTAATTTGTTTGTATATCTCAGTCCTTAACTATGCTTTGCGGAGGCAGATGAACTTTAGATAATTTATCTTGACTTTGCAGTCAGGTGACTAATCAGTGACTAGAAATTGAGTATGAGAAATATCCATTTCACACTTCTGAGATCTCAGTTCAGGTTAAAGTTGTTTTCCTGATGTTTCCTGCATCTTTTCAAATCCGTTGTCAGCTACAGTGATTTTCAGCCACGGCTTCCTATGGCACATTCAGCATGCACTCATTAAATATTGAAACTCGGTACTCAGAAACATTATTCATTCATTAATATTGCATCATGGCCTGAACTGCATTGTTCAAAACAGTTTTGGATGTTATGCAAGTCTGTCAGGATGCATTAACAAACTTGCTTGTGTCAAACTAAGCAAAAAACCTGATGAACAGTTTCCACTGTAAACACATTGTGCTCTTATATTTAGTCAGTGTAAGGTTTTTGAGTTGGGCATCGTATAGAAATGGAAGTGTTCAGAAATCACGAAGTATGAAGGAAGCTGGATAAAATTAACATTAATAAAAACCCCAACCCTCACGGTAAGAAAGCATACAGCTTTTTTTTTTTTTAAGCTGATGTGTTTTATTTTTACATCTTCTTACATGGACTTCATAGTTAAGGATCATTTCCAACTTTAAAGACTAATGCCTCTTTAGATCTTTCTACATTTTATAGAGAAGAGGAGAGGATGATTTTCCTGATGGTGGACTTTGAAACAGGAAATATTTCGATTTTGGTTGGCTGGAGGTAATGAAAAATGACACAGTTCATGCTTTGGACTTCAATGAGTTTATCTTGGATCACCACAGATCCATCAGATTGTGTAGCTTGGAGACTGTAATAAAGATGTAACAACTGGCAAGTAATCATTTCCCTGAAAAGTAACGAAAAGAAAATGCTTAATCTTTGATAGCGTAATAAATTTTCAATATCCGTAATAAGGGCTGAAAATGATGTATCGCTATATTTGCTTTTAATATAGTATTGTTTACCAATTTTAGATTCCCTGTGGATTCTGGATTAATTAAGAATAGAGCATGTAGTGGCCATCAAAGCACAAAACTAATACTATTTTTTTTTTAGTATTTCTCAGTGACTTGCTGTTGTTTGTGAATTAAAAGGTGTTTTTTTAAAATTATAATCTTTAATATCTGTAAGTGTTTTTCAAGAATGACAGAAATGGGTATTTTGAAGTAAACAATAGAGTGAATTCTTCTGGATTGAGAATTAAATGATTCATGTTGTTAGTGTGGCTAACATATTATGTGCTGTGCAAGATTACAGTACCATGTCATAAATTCACATGGTAAAATTAACAATTTTCTTCTCTTGAACTCACGTGAAAAATGGATCTGTGAAGGACTGAAGTTTTCTTCAGAGTCCAGCAAAGTTTTATCATGCCTTTTTTTGGCATGTATTTTTGTATTTCTTAAAAAAGATACAGAAAACAGACCACTTGTCCCATCAGAGATACCTTCTTGTTTGTTTCTTAAATTTCTAATTCTGCTGCACAGTAATTGGAGAGTGGAGGTAGCTGCATATTTTGACTTCACTTATTTTGTTGGACCTGGTATGATAACTGTCAGTTATTAATTTTAAATCGTTACTTAATTGAGGAATTACTTTTGTTGTTATTTTGTTTTGGGGGTTTTTGTTGTTACTATGATTTAATACTAGTTTCATTTAAATAGAAATAATTACTTGAAACTGACATATACCACAGAAGATACAAAATTCTGAAAACCTAAAGAGCAGTGTTCTACATAAGTTTTTAAATATAGATGTATTCAATCTTTTTATTCCTTAATATGCATTAATTTAGGCAAATTTACTGTCAACTACAGTAAATTGCCAAGATGAGCTAAGGACTTGAGATGATTTTTTTTCCCCATGATGCTTGTGATGAGCAACCATAATTGATGAGACTGTTGTGTGCTAGCTGGGTGCTTTCATCTGTGGCCTGTTTGTTTGGTGGCAATATATGGTACAGCATCACTGCCGTGAGATTCCAGCTGTTCTTCGATCAAGTTGGAGCTAAATCATAGAATCACAGAATCATTATGGTTGGAGAAGACCTTTTAAGATCATTAAGTCCAACCATCAATCCAACACCCTCATACCCACTAAACCATGTCCCGAAATGCCACATCCACATGTTTTTTGAACACCCCCAGAGATGGTGACTCCACCACCTCCCTGGGCAGCCTGTTCCAATGCTTGACCACTCTCTCAGTGAAGAAATTCTTCCTAATATCCAATCTAAGCCTCCGCTGGCACAACTTGAGGCCATTTTCTCATCCTATCGCTGGTTACCTGGGAGAAGAGACCAACCCTCACCTCACCACAACCCCCTTTCAGGTAGTTGTAGAGAGCGATGAGGTCTCCCCTCAGCCTCCTCTTCTCCAGACTGAACACCCCCAGTTCCCTCAGCCGCTCCTCATCAGACTTGTGCTCCAGACCCCTCCCCAGCTTCGTTGCCCTTCTCTGGACACACATAGTATTTGAGGTGGGGCCTCAGTACCACTAGCTTGGGGAAATGTCATAATTGAATTAATCTGGGCTCTTCCATAGCTGCAGAGAAAGAGGATTTCCTACCAAAGCCGTGGGGTAAGCATTTCAGACTTTCTTAGATACTGCTCTGAAATGTTTGGTGTATTCACACGTAGATTCTCTTTTACTTCATCTTGCATGAAGTATGTTCATAGCTACTTCAAGAAGTATATAATAACAAATGCCACTTAGAATCTCACAATCACTGCTTTTATAGAAAAAAAAATGAATAAAAGAGAGGAATGCGTGTGCACAATGGTTATTCTGCTGAAATCAGGTATTTCCCCTTTGGCTTTGGTCTGAAGATGTACTTCCCAGATGGTTGGGACAGATGTTTTGATCACATGTATAACTTTGATTTTTGCCTCTGTCTCTGCTGCCCACCCCTCAAAAAATCTAGATCTATGAACAAATTTGCTATACGTGAGAGAGCATCTTTTAGAATTCTTCTCATTTTTCTGCTGGTGCAGGATTGCTCCTTGAGAATAATGTGGTAGGTTTTGTGTTCAGTTTTAACAGTTGTGTTTTAGGTGGAGTGTACTGCAAACATTATTTTCATGAAAATGACTTCAGGAATAAAACAGTCCAAAACTTGTCTTGCAGTAGAACCTAAATATGATAACTAAAAATAGAAAAATTATTATTATTATGCCTCTATTTGTTCTGAGATACATGAATGTTTGATGGTTGGTATATCAGGATTTACCTATCCTGTTGCAGTTTTCTCCAGGATTTTTTTTTTTCCTTGGTGATAGCAACATTCAATCGTAATTCTGTTTTAGGGTGTTTTTTTTTTTTCTTTTTGAGGAAAATCCAAACTTCATATATTTAGGTCTGCTTCTTTTGTTCCGTAATTTTAATGCATATGATGGTGCTCTGCTCTGACGGAATCCAAGGGGCTACTGTCTCCACTGACATGGGAATTACTTGAATTTAGGAATTTGCTCCTGAGGGATCTGGATTCAAGTTTTTCATTCAAATAGGTAAGCTTCATAACTGTCACAGTATTCATTACAAAGGGAACTCAATAATTTTTTTCTCCTCTAGCTAAGCTCTTAAGTCCAGTCTTTAAAGGCAGGAAGAGCCTCAGGCAGAGCATTTTTATTCTCTGATTTGAGATAAGCAGGATATTTGCAGTGCTGGGAAGCCTGTTGGTACAAAGGTGTGTCCAGTTTTAACCAGTACAACTTCTTTTCTTCTGACAAAAGCTTTTTTCCTCCATGTTTTAATGCTGAAATATTGTCAATATTTATAATATCTATATTCAGAGGTGGCCCAGTTTTCTACTTGGAGAGCGTGCTTTCATTAAAACATATTTAACAAATGAATCTTTGCATCTTGGCACAAAAAGCCCCAGGAAGTTTTCTAGGTATTCACTGATACATTTTTTGATTTTTTAATATTCCCAAGTTTGGGTTGTACTGATTTCCAGAACAAGGATGGGAGCTGATATGAGTATGTTGTTTTCAAGCATCATCATTACAAGAAGTATGGCCAGTAGGTTAATTATGTCAGTTGTTGACGGCAAGGATGTACTCTTGCTTCCAAGATAAAAACAGGTTGAAGTACCACTGAACAAGCTAAAAATTGTTCAATGAAAAATTTCAGGAACCTATGCACACACTTTCCTGTCCTCAGTCTGTAAACTTCATGTTCACATAAATAGCAAAGTTAAAGGTATTGTTTGTTATTTTTGCTATTGCTTGACTTAATGTAGATATTTAATTACTTTTAGATATTTACCAACAGATATGGCTAAGGATGGATGGAGATGTCTGTCTATTTAGATATGAACACCAGAATATAGTGCTAGAATTAACAGCAAAAAGAAGACCAGGGTGAGCGTGGACCCACTGCTAAAAGGAGCAGGGTCCCTGGTGACAAGGGAGATAGGGATGATGGTGGAGGTACTTTAAAGCCACTTATGTCATCTCTTTCTCTGTCCTGACTATTAAGGGCAGCTTTCAGGAGTCACAGGACCCTGAGACCAGAGGGTGAGTCTGGAGCACAGATGACTTAACCCATCGTGAAGGAGGATGGGGTTAGGAACACGTAAACAGATGGGACATAGAGAACTTCCCTAGGGACTGATGAGCTGCACCCATGAGTGCGGAGGGAGCTGGCTCAGGCCATTGCATGGCCACTCTTGACTGTCTTTGAAAGGTCATGGTGATCAGAAGTGATTCCTGAAGATGGTGAGAAAGCAAATGTCATTCCTGTCTACAGGAAGAGCAAACAGGGAGACCTGGGGATTAGGACAAGAAACAATGGGCACAAACTGAAACACATAAAATTGCACCTGCACAGAAGAGAACACTGTGAAGGTGATCAAACACTAGATCAGGTTGCCCTAAGAGGTTATGAAGTCTCCATCTGTGGAGATATTCAAAGCCCAACTGGACACGGTCCTGGGCAACCTGCTCTAGCTGGCCAGGTACTTGAGCAGGGAGTTTGAACCAGATGATCACACAAGGTTCCTTCCAGTCTAAAGAATTGCATGATTACGTGAGAGAAGTGGACTGCACTTTATTTAATAAAGTAAGAGACAATAATCAAGCATTTAAAGGATGGGTAAAAGAAGTTACGATGTAGAATTTAAGAGTGCCAGAAGCTTTAGGGGTAATAAAAAGGTAAGTGACTTTGTCATTGGGTGTTTGTTTACTAAATTGCAAAAAGTACAAGTGTAATGCAAGAATAAATTTTTTTCATAGCATTCACTCGAAGTGTTGAGGGCAGGAGTTGTTGCTTTCTGTATATGATTGTATGCTGTAAAACAGCTGAGAGCATGAAATACTGTGAAGTGTTAATCCAAACTTTAGTTCGTAGAGGTTCTTGTTAATGCTTTATGTGTATTTTCAAATAGCGCTGTGGAAAAGGGATGGCATTGCATACTTTATTTCATTAAATCAGCTACTTTAACTAAGTAGCTATACACTTTTTGAAACAGTATTTCATAATTATTTAGAAGTATTTTATTCAAACTATCAACTGTGTAGAAAAATGTACAGCCAGCAGCCTTCTCTGCTGTTTCAGCACCTTTTTTAAAGCACTTTCTTTCTTTCCATATAAATGATCAGTGTAACACATAATGTCTCTTGTCTGTTAACTAGAGCTTCATGCTTAAATGTAAGAACCATTATATTGAGCCTTTATATTTGTTGTAATTAAAAATGTCATTTTCAGTGGTCTATTTATGTGGAATTCTTGGAGTAGTGGACTGTACTGACAAGTTGTGCTATTTAACTCCGTATAAATTGCAGATGTGCACCTATCTTTTTTTTTTACTTTTGGCTAGATAATAATATAATTTATTACTGTAGATTTAGCTGATGTTTGCTTTTATTCAGCAGCAGTACATGCTGAATGCCAGTAAAATGAATTTGTAATGTCAAGGAAGAAAACTACTGTAAGTTGATGCAAGCAAATGTTTGAGACCAGCACGTATCTGCCTTGTGTTTGTTTCATTAAGCTCCTACAAGCCACCCAATTATGTAACTCAAATAAATGAAATTACTTCAAAATCCTACTTCTTTTGTTAAAACTCTGGTGAATTTAAATCAGTTGAGATGGGTAGTTAGGACTTTTTGGTGAGTAAAAGTTGCCTTCAATGAAGAAGTCTAGTGAGCACTTCAGGAAGTTAACTAGTTTTTGTTCTCGAGGTATGATGAGATACATTCCTGATCACGCAAATGAGGATTAGAGTAGATAGGAAAGACTTTAAATTTTTGTTTTAAGGTGCTGCTATGAGCAAGGCAGTCCTGGATGTTTTTGAAGAACATAAACCAAGTATCTTTTTGGCATAAATTGTATCAAATTTGATCGTAGAATAGTATAAATTTCTTTTAATGATATAATGCCAGGCAAGGTGGGGGGGGCGGAAATCATGAAGATGTTTGCTTTACGGCTTCTTTTGACTGAGTTGACCTGAGTGTCTTGATCTAGAAGTTTAATAAAACTACTAAAGGCATTGGTAAAGCTGGATACACAGGCATTGCCAAACCTTTGAGCTTACACAGTAAGGCAGGGAACTACTTTGGCTTGCAGCTCACCCTTAGTGAAGGAGCAAGCTTTTGCTTCTGGAGATGAGCACATAAATTGCAGAATAGCTTTGTGACATCAGCAAGTAAGTCTTGATGAGAGGAGGCATCTGGTTAAGCCAATTGAAATGAAGAGCAAGTAGACTCTTCATGTAGGAGAGGGGAAGAGGAATGTAGAGGAGAGTTGGAAATTCAAAGACAAAGACAAATTCAAAGTGTTGGAAAGACAAAGCTGTTAAAACTCTCTAATATTTCAGAGCCAGACAAGAAGAGAAGACATGTAGGAAAGCACTTCAAAAGTTGCTGGTTGAATTGCTGTCTTCAAAAAGGATTGCAGTTGATCAAAAGGTCCGCAAGACAGATGGATATACAGACATACAGATCAGCAAAGAAAGCTTTGTGCCACAAGTCATGGAGCCAAAAGAAGCCTAGAAATCAAAATGAGAACTGCTAGAAGTCATGTGGAAGTTTTCATTTTCTTTAGTCCAATATGTTTTAAACTAAATAGTTGATTTTTGTGTTTGTGGGTTGTTTTTTTTCCACTTATCAAAGAAGGATGTTTTGGGGGGAGTAAAAGGCAATCCAGACAGCGCTGAAACTGCTGAGTAAAATTAGTGGCAAAGATGTAACAAATCTTGAAGAGAAGATCTGTTACTGATATAGAAGGGAATGGAAAATAAGAGACAAAATACACGTTTACCAAAGAGAATAAATCAGCAAGAGAAGTAGAGAAGTAGAGAAGAACAAGCAGAGAATAAATAATGTGATTCCCGCAATGTAAGAACATAGCTACTTTAAAACCAGGGAAACACAGTAGGCCTAATCTTGTTAATGGCTACTAAAACACTTGGCATCTTTAGATAATTACTGGTAAGACTGGAGAAGGTGGAGCTTTGTCACGAATGATAAATGGAGATTATTAGTCTGGAGGGTGGTTGGTAATGGGATTTCTCAGAAAGCAGTCGTGGAACTTACATTAATATTTTTATTTCTGAAAGATGCATGTAATAGAAAATTTAGTGATAACTATTGCAAAAGAAAGGTTAAGGTGTCGTATGTGAGGCCATGAATGACATACCACATAAGCGGTATGAAAGTGCAAGGTACTTCTGCTAACAAACCAACGCAGGGAATAAAAAACCTGGGAAGTATTAGTTAATCACCAAAGAGAAATCCTCTGGAAATGGAGCATTTAGTTCTACAACAGCTGCAGGGAAGAGCTCATGGGTTGATCAGAGAAACATTTCTTATAAAAGGCTGAAAACATGGATTTTATTTGCATGGAAGATGGAAGAATGGACAAGGCTGTTGTCTTAAAATGATCTTTGTCCCCAAAGTGAATGTGTTTAGATGGGGCAAGTATAAATTGAGTTTGGAGATTACAAGAACGTTCCTAAATCTCTTGAAGGTGAATTTCTGCTACAGCCTTCAGGGGCAGTAGGCACAGCAGTAAAGTTTGGTGGGTTTTTTTTTCCTCCGAGGGGGATTGTGGTGGTGGTGGTTTTGGGGGGGTTTTTTTGGTGGTTGTTTTGTATGAAGTTGATCAACTTATGCAAAGCATTACTGCTTAGCTGCAAAACTGTTAACTACCTGATGACCCAGTAAATGCTTACAGTTCTGTGTTTGGATATTTGTGCTGACTTGTACACCATTATAAGTACATTTTTGAAGACATCAAGAAATCCTGCTTTAAGGAAGAAGGGCAGTCCGTAACTAAGATGACTGAATTTGGATGCACTGTTATGAACAACACAGATAAAAATTTTTCAATTTTTGGTGTAAATATTTCACATCATTATTGGTATTGGTGTCAATGAGCAAGCTAGCATTAAATATTGTTTTTATCTTAAGATATTGGGAAAGAACACATCACTTAACTGTTCAGTAATATCATTTTACCTGTGGAGTGGTGAAAAAAGAGGTGGGCGGATAGTAATTTGTTAAAAACATATAATGCGTTACCAAAGGTGGGAGTTGGAAGTGAGGGACTTTGCCTGCGCTCCTATCAGTTACTTAGTTGTGATGAAAGTTACTTGGGGCATTGGTTTGGCAATGACAGTGAGATGCGATTGCCAATAAAGAATGCCATAGAATCTTTTTTCTGGGATTTTTATCATGTGGTGTACTTGGAAACCAGTAACTTAGAGGATCAGGTGTAGGGTTATACAACTTTGGCAGGGATTTTATAGGTGCCAATTTTGGGTGTCCTATCCCCATCCTTTCCTCTCTTGCTGTGGTAGGGTACAGCTGTTCATGGCCAAGAAGATAATCAGAACTGGAATGGCTATGAGGTAGTATCGAGATACCTCGAGTAGTTTTAAACGAGCTGGTTAAGGTTGAAATAGCAAGTCTTGCCCTGAGTTCTCTGCTTATGGGAAAGGAGCATTATACAGCCATCGCTTCTGTCACTGGTGTGGCCGTACCCACAGTTGTATCATTGGCTGCTAATTCTGTGGGATGCCAGAGCGTCTGATGAAAAGCTTTTTAACAGCTTGCTGTAGGGTGAGGAGTTAGCTGACTCGTGTATGTAGAGGAGATTCTGGGTCATCGTCTTGTAGCAAGTTTGCAGCAAAGGACATGCAGAGTTTTGGCAAAAGTAGAAAAGAACATCCGGTCCCTCTGTAGCGTACTTAGCAGGGAAGCTGAATGTAACAGCACAAAGGTTAAGGCATCAAAGGGTTTAGCTTGGCATTAGGAGTCCATTATTTTTAAGTGTTAGGAAAACTGATTTTCTTCTCTTTGCAAGAGAGGTTGAGAGGAGACCTCACGGAGGTTCATAATTCCAGGGGCAAGAAGGAGAAGACTCGAGAAGACTGAGTTCATGTCAAATATGGGAATAATTTGCCAAGCATTAGACGTAAACAACTAAGCGTTTTTTAGTTTTGGAGAGTTTGTAATGCCGAAGCCTCTGTCAGCCTTTTTCAGCTATTATCTGATTTCACATGGTTTAATTCCTCTGCATAAAGAAGAAACATTTTTAGGGGAAGACCACTTGTGGAAGTAAAAACCAGGAAGGATGAGGAAGGAGCTTACTTCAGTCTCTGGAGATGCTGAATGCTTTCTCTGCTGTCTTTCACAAGAAAAAGCTGCTGAGACTTCTATTTTGACACTTTTTTTTCTTTTTAGACAAAACATGATTTCTGCAATCGAAAAGACAACCCATGTGTTTTGACTGCACCATTGATTGTCTGAAGGATTTGTTATATCAATGGTGCTGGAATAATTTGGGGGACCTTGGGAAATCACTTAATGGAATTTGGTCCATGTCTGCATAATCTGACTTTTTTGCTAGGGTAATTGAAGATGCTGCTTAATAAACTTTTTATAAAGATTCCCAGTTGGTTGCTGCATTTGAGAGGGTTGTGTCTGAGCACAGAAGTAATACATCTTGTAATTGTCTTTTTTCCTCCCCACCTCACTTAAATATTTTCCCTGGGGAAGAATCTAATGTACTGTAATGCTAGTACCTTTTACAAAGTGACCCTACTCATTACGATTTGTTCTCTGAAGCTCCCTTGACAACATATAAATGCACTGAGAATACTTTAGCTTTCTCTCCATCACTCTTTCAAAAATCTATTTGAAAACCGGTGTTTGATACTGCCATTACTATTCTGAGTTCCCTAATGCTCACGCTGTGTTCAGTGTCACATCATATATGTAACAGATAAATTTTATTAGCTAAACAATTTATATCTATGTATTTTCATGAAAATTAGATATGGTGTGCTTATATCAAGTACTACAGTGAAGATTTCAAATATATTTATGGTTTGTGACATAAAAATGTTGAGAATTTTCTGGGACTGGAGTTGTCTTTATTAATTCTGTTGCAACAACTTCAATAGTTGTTTTCATCTCATCCTCTCAAGTCACTGGGAAAGAATTATTACGGTTGTTCGGTCTTTTTGCACCTTGGTAAACAGATGCCGTATTTAGGATTATGGTATGTCCAGAGACAGGGAAGCATTATCCCATTGCAGAAAAGAATGGACCGTTTAGCTGGAAATTGGGTGCCCAGCGGCTGGTGGGGAGAAGGATTTTCCTGGGAAAAGGGCTCCTTAAAAGGTGAACAAAACTAACCAGCCAAGCAACCAACAAAGCTTTGTGTGTATTCTTGTTACTTAAAGATATATTTTCATAAAGCTCTTGAAGTAGTTGTATTTTGTATGTTTTAATGAATAGCAATACTAAGGCTTGTAGCTTTTGTGTATTCTGATTTTGACACTTCAGTCTGAAATAAACTTCTGGAAATTTTGTATCTGAGTATCTTAAGAAGCTGGTAACGTATTACAGTGACTGCTTTTAAAGTGACTGTGCCTATGTCCTTTTAAACTACATTTGGAAAATATACCTTCAATATAAATTTCCCTCCCCCTTCTGTAGATTGAAACAAGAACAAATGTATGTACGTGATGAGTTTGGAAAACTTCTGGAACGAGAAAGGATTTCTTCAAATGAACATTTGACTCGAGCCATCCTTCGAGAGAGAGCTGCGACAGAAGAGGAGCGTCAGAAGGCACAGCGTTTTGTAAGTTCAGAAATTTTGTAGAAGTATCAGATTTTTCAAACAGTCATGTCTTCAGACTTGTTTCAAACTATTGGTAGAAGAGCAAAGCAGATGTCATCTTGTTATTTTTTTCTTTATTACTAGCTAATATTGTGTAATCTTATTTTATTTCTTTTTATGTCAAATATCCCTGTCTTAAGAATAGCTGATTAGAAGGACCCTAACCTTTCTGAACGTTGCAAATATAATGTTTTCTTGTGTCTGTGTGGATAATGTTACATGTCTCTTTTTCAGAAGATGGGAAAGTGTTAGGATAGTCTAAGTGTTTTTGCTAAATTTCTTTATTCTATGTTAAGTTACAGACCACAAGAGAACTTTTCTAGAAATTACTTCCTTCATATTTAAAGGAAGTCCATATCTTCATCATTGACATACAGTGGGATCAGGTGCACCCTCAGCAAGTTTG
>NW_010542473.1:18948-52074 GCF_000687285.1 Phaethon lepturus | reverse complement strand
TCCCTCCCTCCCTTCCTAATGTAAACTTGCTGCCTATTTTCAGCCAAATGTAACTCAAGGTTTCAAGATCCTAGAGACATTAAACTTACATGTTTTTCTTAAATCAAGTGGAAAAAAGGTGGACTGCTAGCTCTCCAGCTTGCAGAAGTGAACTCAGTCATTACTAGGTGCTGGAGAATTTCCCCGCATTCCCAGCCTTTTGTCAGAAGCTGAGAGACAACTGCACAGGGAACAGGCCCTGATAGTTCCAGTACTAACAAGAAATAAGAAGGTCACTTGAATAGGACTTCTTTTTGACCATGAAAATGGATTATTATTTTTTCCCCTACCTGTTGCAAGTGTGACCTAAACGTTAACTACTAAGTGGAAGTCACATCTTTTGGAGTTGAGGTGTGTATCTGCTTGCTCATTCACTCTAGAATCAGCTCTCCTTCATTTAAGGCAATGAAGCTTTGCACGATTGGACTGGCAAATAATTAGATCCAAAGTGCATATTCTTATGTGATTATACCCTCCCCTGTGCTGCAGTAGATTGATTTAGATTCGTGTCAAGATGAATGACAACCAGAATTCTAATAGGTATTTGTCTTACCTTTTGTAATGCTGTCCCTTCCCCCTCCATTTCTTCGTTGATGCTTAGAAAAGGCATTTCTTCTAGTCTGTGTATGATACAGTAAATTATTCATAGTAATGTATTAACAGGGCACTAAGGTCTATTAGACTGAGTTAATCTCTCTGCTCATTATCCACAGCAAGCAGAAAAAGGTAGTCTTTCAGTCTGAATTACCTGCAGTACCCTTTTCTCGAAGACATGAAAGTTATTTTCTTTACTTTTTTCTCAGGAAAGTAGAATTCATCTCTCATTCCTCTCTGACCTCCGTAACATCTTTCCTCCTGGAAGAGTGGAAAAGCAGAAAGTATCTCCTCATAGTTATGTTTTCTCTCTTCTTTTTTTTTTCTGTCCTCTTTGTGGCCTATACAGTAATATACTGACCCCATATTATATCCAGTGTCAACTTCCAGTCAAATGGAATTAATTCTTTTTTTCAAAACCAACTAACAAATTTCAAGTTTAGCAATCACACAGCTTTACATCCTTGGGAGGACTAGGTATAGCATACTTGTTGTTTAATGTGTTAAGCATCATTTTTGTTTTACTTCGTTTTGTTAAAGATGTGAGAAGCTACCCTGGAATAGTAGTTGCTTTGATGCTCTAATGATCATTAATATTGGAGAAAGAAGCTCTGTCATTTTATCTTGCTGAAATGTATTTTACCTCTGTGATAATATTAATTGGTACTTTCTAGTAGCTGTGCATTAGCTTCATAGTAAAATTGTGTGTAAATGAAAATGTAGCATACTGGATTAGGTACTCAGCATTATTAAGCTGTGAGTCAGCTTGTTACATCTGAGAAGGGATCTTTTTTCAGTGCTGGTTTTCTGTCACTCACCTGCAGTTTTGAGGAAGCACTATTAAATGGTCTGTTGGTCAGGCAAGACACTTGTACCACTCTGCAGCTATTCAGGGTGATGGGTGCCTTTCTGATTCAGTCAGCCATAGGATTCACGCTCACTAAAATTTACCGCTTTCTGCTCAGTCGCAGGGAAGCTGGTTTTACGCAGCCAGCTGTTTGTGCTGCCCCTGAACACACAGAAACATGTCCTTTAAAATTCTGTTTGTGCTCATACAGTGGCTGCATGCTCTATTGAAGTCCTTTTTTTTTTTTGTACTTGGCTCCATATGATCAAATATATATAAACAGAATGTGGCCTTCATACACCGCAAGATAAAGGATTCATCAGAGTGTGAAGAAATGTCCTAGCTACATCTTGTTAAAAAAGCGTGTTTGTGTGCACACGCATTTGTTATGTAACTGTCCTCGATGCACAGCATCACTGCATGCTGCCGGCCTGCCAGGTGCCACTTAGGGAGGCGCATACGCGTATTTACAGTCCCACTTGAGGTACAGTATTACGTCGGTGAGAGGAACAAATTCGGAGGATGAAATTAGTGATGTAACTGAAACGAAGGTGTTTACAAGACTCTTGGAGTTTGCTGGTAATGTTCAGAAAAACACAACATTGGCATCTTGTTGCTTTTGAATTAGGCCTACAGATGTAATGGTTTTATTTATTTTCCATGGCTCCATCAAGGCCAATGAAGTTGTGAGGTATGAATCCTTATTGTTACATGCTCAGAAACAACCATAGATTAATTAAATTGCTAGGGTTTAGTCAGTAAAATTGCGTAAATTTGACTCTTACACAAAAACAGAGAACTGAGGCACAATCATATGTTTTTAAAACTCCAACCACAGCTTGAATGTTTGTCTTCATAATATATGTGTTGAGGTATCAGGCCAATAATTCACATACATTGATAAACACAGCTTCCCTTTTGCTTTCATGTTCCCAGGGAGTCAAAACTGTGCTATGCATTAGCAAATTTGGCATAATTCATTCTGTGAACAAACTGATCATGGAGTTCATGAAAGAAAGATATATGGATATTTACTTCTGTGTGTTTTTTTTTTTTCTTCCACAGAATGATATCACACCATTACATGTTGCATCAAAGAGGGGAAATGCAAATATGGTCAAACTCCTACTTGATCGAGGAGCTAAAATTGATGCCAAAACAAGGGTAAGCTTAAATGTGAATGCTGTGAGTGACTGTGGAATTCTTGCCTCTGACCTGTTGGTTGCTGTAGAGCTTGCTTAATTCTTCTTCCTGGCAGGCTACCGTAGCTGCACTCCCT
Source organism: Phaethon lepturus (assembly GCF_000687285.1). Classification (NCBI taxonomy): domain Eukaryota; kingdom Metazoa; phylum Chordata; class Aves; order Phaethontiformes; family Phaethontidae; genus Phaethon; species Phaethon lepturus. The sequence continues at coordinate 49,315 of NW_010542473.1, read as the reverse complement.
TATTTTTTTTTTTTTTTAAATACAAAATGGTTGCAGTATTTACATCTCTTAAAGCAGTGTGTGAAACACCATGTATGGCAAAGCTCAGAACTAACAATTTTCCATGTTCTCCACAGAGCATTTAATCGAGAGCTGCTTCTAGCTACTTAGGGGTAGAGGTGAATGTACAGGAAAATACTAAAAGACAAGAATTCAGTTCGGGTATTTCAGAATTTGAATGCAAAAAGAGTAACTTTGAACTGCAGTCTGTGTTTGCCTTTCATTATCCACAGGGCAGTGTCACAGAGCATGATGTCGCTGATGAGTCTTGCGCAGCTCAGCTTCTGTCTGACTGGGTACTTAGCTGCTGGCTTGCATTTTTCAGCAAATGTGCTGGGTGTAGCAAAGGTTTCCATCAGGTCGACACCTGACTCGAGTTGCTGAGTGATTTAAAAGCTCGATGCATATGGTTATATTTCAGTGCTGTAGTTAAAACCCAATCAAACCAGTTTAGGGATATTTTGTTTACTTACATAGTGGCAAAAAAGAGAAAGAAAAAATTGAAAGCTTTGGAAGTAAACCTAGAACTGCTACTGCTGTGGGCTGTCATGGCAGTCTTTGCGACATGCTCCTGTGCATGTGAAGTAACCTTTAGGAGCTGTGCCTGTAACTTTTTGACAGTTGTCATTTTCTTGAAATACTAGCTTATCACCTACCCATCTTCCATTTTTAATTATTCTGTATAATTTCTACTAGCATCATTCTAAACAAAACAAAGGTATAACCTAAGAATATTTTTTCTGCAGTTACTACTGTATCCACAGGTTTCTGTTTGGTTTTCCAGTGTTTCAGCAGTCTCTGAGATTGCCTGCAATGCTTGTTGAGGCATGTTTGTATTTTTTTATTTCTGTAGCAAATTCAGAAACTGGGTCAGTTTATTTTCTCATCTCTTCACTCTCTCCACATGTTTTTCTTTAGTTCTTCTATTTTACCTTTAGAAGTCACTCATGATTTCTTTGTGAAAGTTTCTGGTAATTGGGGAATATGGAAAAGTTGCCTTTTCATGGATAACATGAACAGTGGGTATAATTTCTGGACTGAAATACCAGCCTCCTATGCGCTACATGGGGGCTGCCAGGCTAAGGGGCGTGGGTCTGCCATGTGGTGAGGAGGGCCACATTTTGGTGATGTGACAGATTTGCATTTAGTCAGAGCAGGGAGAAAGGGATGTGGCAAAGGACTATTTGTTTCCTCTCTGCAAGCATTTATAGGGCCCACTGCAGCCAAAATGTTGTGGACCACTACTTTAAATAGTTGGAGTCCAACTATGTTCATTACGAAAATTTGTGATGTGCTTAATTTCCTGTATCACAAGCTTCGGGGTCAGACATTAGGATAATTTATGTAACTAAAAATACAGTCTGGGACGGAAACAAGATCCAGGAAGAGGGCAGAAGCATTAACAGCTCCTGAATCTGGGCAGAGCTTCTCAGTGAGGCAAAAGGCAATGGATGAATGTGGTTCACGAAGTGGTGGTTTGTTTTTTCTGGCTTTCCCCAGAGACTGCGTGTTTCCTCAAACACCCATCCTCTCCATAAATCAGGAGGGATTTGCATAACTTCTCCTGTGTGTGCTGTACGTGTGTCACTCATAGTTGCACTTCTCTGGCATTACCAGAGGCATCATTTTCTGGCAGTTAGTGACTAAGTGGAAGTTTTGCTCCCAGCGGCACTGACTCATCCTGGCAAGGGTTTACCAGCCTGTGGTCTGAGCGGCCTCTGCTGAGGAGTCGCACTGAACTGAGCAGACAGCTGCATGATCGAGAAAAGGGAAGAGCATCGCTGGAGTAGATCAGGAAGGATTTACAAATCAGTAGGAGAAGCAATAGACTGAGGAATGTGGTGGTAGATGAAAAAAGGACATTGTTTCAGGAGTGTCTGCCAAGTTCTCATATTCAATAGCAAAGATTAATTGCTGTGAGCTGTTACAACACATGTTCCTTCTAAATCTCTCTTGTTATTCCTACCTGACCCCATGTTGTTTTCAGAGGCAGAACAATTGAGGTATGTCAACTTTGCAGTCACTTCATTTTTTTAAGCACCATTCTTTTTTTAGTGCCCCAGACATGGAACGGCCTTACGAAAATACAGGATGACAAAAGCTTCAGTCATACCGTTTTACAGCACCATCACCACTACAGGGTATATTGAAAGGCAAAGGGCAGGCAAGGGCTCTCTTTTCTGAGACGTGTATCAAGTCATGCCTATCAGCTGGGTGCCCAGTCAGAGCACAGCCTTGTGGTGTTCTGTGAGGGGCAGGTGTAGTTGCGCAATGCACACACAGCTTGATAAACAGATGGGATTTGCACGGCTCCTATTACCAGATTTATAAATGTGAGGCATCTTTTTTTTGAAAGAGGTTTTAAAGAGATGAGCGATTTTTTTTTGTCGTTGTTTGATTAAGGTAGTTTTTTGTCTTGGACACCATGATATTATTTAATGCAAATGTTGGTTATGGAACACTAAATACCTTCTTAAAGGTGAATGGCAAAGGTTCTGTACCCATATGAAAGGACAAAAATTACTGAAAATTTCTTGTTTCTTTTGCTCAGAGGCAGAAATTCCTAGGCCTTTGTTTCTACTTTATTGGATTTTTAATTCACTTGTAAATAAGTATGCAGAAAATACTGGTTTGTGTTGTTGACCAAACACTAACAGAGCCAGGATTCACTACTTCAACTCTTATATGGGACAGATTTAGCTATTCAGCTGTTGTTTTGTGATCTGTTCCTGCAGTCCATTCTCTGTATGGGGTATTGGAAATATGCTCCATGTAATGTCTCTTTATTTTTCACAAACATACTCACTTTGTAGATAAATTCACATAAAGCCCTTCCTGAGCATTAAGTAAGTTGGGGTAATGATATCTTTTCCTTAGTCATTTCCATGAGCGTTTGTGTTTGCTGGTAGCAGATGGTCCTGGAAACTGCAATGCTGAAGTGCTGCACAAAAGGTTAACAACAAGGGCTAAATCCCTATCCTGTTTAAATTATTGTAAAAGTCATCCATGGGGTCCCAATTTCTCTATATTCATTAGGACTAGGATTTGATGAGCACCATAAATCTTGTTGCACACCTGCAAAGTATACTTAGGAGCTCAGATAACATGTGAGAGTATGAGGTTATTTCCAAAAATGATCTTACAACTATTTTGAGGCTCAGCCATCGTTTTTTTTTTTTTCTCTTAGTTCATGCTTATGTTGCATTGTTTATTTTACCAGCTGTTTATCTTTTCTCTGTCCTTTTTTTGTGCGAGATGTCTAGCAGCTGGTACTTGGGGCTTTATATTGAATTCTTAAGAGTAGTCCTCAAGAACAATGTGCTACTTTTGTCCATCCAGGGCAGCTTTTATTATTCAGGTTTTTAACATTCTAAGCAAAGACCTATTAATGCCTCACATAACATGTTACTGAATGTTTCCCTAATTATTTTTTCTCTGTCTTCCAGAAAAGGCTTTAAAAAATAAATTTTAATTAGAGAGGTTGATTAAATCAGTTTGATTTGCTTTGGCTGTCCAACACTGTATATGCCAAAGTGAATTTTTGTCTGAAGCAGGCAGAAAGCATGTTTTAGCATGGATTAATAATAAGTGTTTATAATCTTCATTCTACTGATTTTTTGCAGCTAAATAACAGGCCAGCACTCTTATCTGCATGAAAACATGTGGGATATGCATCAGATCATAAATAAGCTGCTCCAGAAAAGCCACATGTATTAAGATATAAAATAACTACAAGAATAACACTGACTTGGCACCAAGTGCATTTTGCATGTGTAGGAAGAGCAAACCTCATTTGTTGCCCTGTTTTATGGAAGGGGCAGTTTGCAGCAGTGCCAATGAAGTTAAGAATTCAGGAGACTTAGAGCACAGTCATGAGATGGGACAGTCATGGGACCATGAGATAGAGAGCCCTGCTAGGCTGAAGCACATGCAGAGAGACTGACTAAGCATCGATGGGGATGATAAACCCTGGAGGCAGCAATAATTGCTCCCCTGAGGGAAGCATGCCTTCCACCTCTAGCTCAGGGGAGTGGAGTGCCTGGCACGCTCCTTCCAAGGCCATGGACAGGCTCTGGGATTTAGCTCAAAGTCTGACAAGCTCTTGCTGAATATTTGCATCACAGTAAAGTTTTTACTGGGTGTTGTGCTTAATTTCATCACTCATAGGCTGGGTTAGAAGCTGATCTGAGAGTTGAAGTGCTGAGGCTGCCATGGATTTGGGGTACAGCCCAGAAAATCCCATTGTGCAAGGGAAATCCTGGGTGGGCCTTGACAGGGAAGGAGTAGCTGGGGAGCACAGGGAGGCTGGTTCATGCTTACCCGTGCTGCTCAGAGGTCTCTTACAGCCACATGTGGTGGCAGGAAGATACACTGCAGGAAGGAGGCTCAGCTGCCTGCACCATCATCTGCTAACCTCAAGCCAGTTGTGAGCCCAGTGCGCCAAGATCAGGGAGCTACACAGGTACCAATTCTCAACAGGGACCAGCAACAGTGCTTAGATCTCATTTACTTGGGGGGGGGTGGTGCGCAGGACGGTGTTTGAAATAAAAGCTACAGAAAGAGCAGCAGCCCCAGAGATGGGTGTGCTTATGGGAATCTTGTGCATAAGCAGAACTCCTCCTATTGTCCTCCTGGCTTCACTGGAGCTGCTGTCAGGCTCTCTGGATGGATAGATAATACTGATGATATGATTTATTGTGTCAGCACATACTTAGAGAGTCCTTAATCTGCAGATTATTGTCATAATCGTTTGTAATGGTTTTTCTGAGCCATTGCAGACTATCATATTAAGGCAAGTTTGCTTCATAATACATGTAATATATTTTATGCTTCACATAGTATAGTCTATATGAACAGTAAATAAGCAACTAAGAAAATCTCCTCACAAAACCAGTAAAGTCTTGCTGAGTTCAGAGCAGTCTCTCTTAATCTCCCATTCTCTTTTTTTAAACAAAATCTTTCTATGACTTGTGTTTCAGATTGCCTCTGCACAGTTCTTTAAGACTTTTAGTGCCATATAGCAATTAACCAAGTCAGGTGAATAGATGGTGTCTCCTCAGAATACAGAAAAACATCTCTGCAGCTAAATGAGCTGTCTTCAAATATCTTTGCTCCTTACAGTGGGAGTCCTGACATTGTCTTAACAATAGCTACAGATCAGCTGTCCCAACAAGCACCTATATTACATTGTAATGTTGTGTCACACCGTGTGATGCATCTGGTGGTGGTGACTGCTATGTGGACTAGAATGAGCTCTAGCTGGCCAAGCATGACTGCTTGCTGCCTCCTGTGCCACAGGAACCTTGTCAGCAGTAGGTGCAAGCTGGGCAGGCCTGGGCAACGTGAGATGATTGGGGCACTGTGCTCTAGGGAGCACTGAAGTCGTTTTTAGTCTAGTGCATGAAGATGATCAAATGTGTCTCATTCTCTGTGAGCTTGGTATGTCTGCACGTGGTATGTTTGTGAAATGAGTTGGGGGGTATGAAGTCTGGAAAATGTTCCCTAACTTAAGAGTTTTGTGCCTGATCTCCTTGAGTATCTTTTTGATGTGCCTGGAGAATAGGATAACTATAGGAAGTAAAAAGAATGAACAATCTAATGTATATGATCTTCAGCTCCTGCCTACAGGTCTCTAGTTACCCAGCCTTGCTGGTTTTTATTTTCTTTCCTGTACATGTTTTTTGCATGTGGGTGATATTTTTATCTTAGTTGTTTGCATTCTGCTTAGTACTTGGTATGCCCTTGCCTGTGGAAACTACTGGTATGGGTAATACGCATTACCTTTTTAAACACTTGTTGTGAAGGTACAGCAAAACATTTGCAGCTCAACTGATAAACATACCTCATGATTTTTGGTATCTTTTCTCTTTGTTTTTACTTACATGTTTTGAGCAATACATATTTATTTTGTGTAGTATCATTTTAACATGATTCCCTTCTCTGTACTTCATGGGCTGAAATAACAACGAAGCAGAAGTGACAATTACATCAACTACAGAAATGCCAGTAAGATGCCATAGTGGGCCAAACTGTGTTCATCTTGCATGAACAAATGGCTCCCTGAGTCTTGATCAAGTTAAGTCTGAACCAAAATCTTTTATTCTTTTATATCAAAAACATATGCCTAACTTTAAGTCAAAGGACATGTACAATGAGAACCATGCAACTTTTAAATGAGACGAGCAGAAAAAGTTAATCACAACAATTTCTTTCTGCTGTCTTTCATAGGCTTAGTAAGAGAGGGCAAGAAAGCAGAAGCAGGAGATTTAAGGCTCTGAATCACTACCTCGCTCTCCCCAGCAGCCCTCTACGCTTTGCAAGTCTTAAGCTGATGTTCTCGTAGAGTGTAATCATTTAGGAATTATCAAGAAAGAATATTGTAATTATGCATGGAAAATATGTCTAAGGAGGTATCTTAATAATACTTGCTACCATACAGAGACAGACAGAGAGGGAGTGCGTGTGCGTGAACTAGGAAGCACAGGATGTGCTTCAGGATGTGTGAGAAGGAATTTTAGATAATTCTTTTTATAAAAACAATGTGACATACATATTTTAGACAATGCAACATATTTAAAGAGTGCTGGAAGACACTGGAAAAAGGCCCCTTCCTTTATGACTTGTATTTGGAAAACTAATAAATATTTATCTTTCTTCTTTATTAGTTTCCACCTTTCTTACAAAGGCTCCTCTTCTGACATATTTAGTGGAAACACGGTATTGTTTCTGTGAGACAGTATCTCCTGCATATGTTTTGCTTGTAACAAATCAAATGTTTGCTCTTACTAATTCTGAAAACGTAAATTTTTCTTCCTTATTTTTCTTGAAACTGTGACGTTACTAATTGTGACAAGCACTATGTCACACGGCATTGAAAAAACTCCATGTGACATTACTCACAGTTACTCAATGCATATGTTGCTCTTTTTCATCATAGCACTCATTTACAGCAGGTTACTTGAGCATCACAAACAGAGTACAGGTCAAAGAACAATCAAATTAATTTAGAATAACTCTGTTGACGTTAAAAAGAATCTTCCTTTTATTTAAGGAATGTATTTCTAATATGATGATGACTTTTACTAAGCAATCTATTCTGAAAGAGGTTTTGACAGTATGCCTTGACTCCAGACCAGTCATTGAGCTGCAAGTCACACAAATATGGTCTACATGACAAGAGACAGAAATTAATCCAGCATACTTTTATCACCTGGGATTTAAGATGGTTTTCTCATCTGCTATACAGCTGCCAAAATCAGTGTAATAAAAAATGTCACACTAAGTAGGAAAGATTTTTATTTTTTTCTCTCAGACAAGAGGACCATCCATTGACTTCAGTGCATACTGACAAATGAAAAACCTAATTCTCTCAAAGGCATGCAGGCAAAAAGTACCTGATGTGCAATCTCATCTTTTTCTTGTATATGCATTTACCACTTTCCTGCACATACAGTAGGGCCTGGGAGTAGCCCACTGTACGAGCACCAATTTGATGTGACTATTTACATGTTTAGAAAGTCAGAGCCAAAATGTACTCTGTCCATTTGAATAAACAGGTTCAGCTGTTCAGTTGCCTAAGAGCAGCATCCTGCAGGAATTAATTAGTTTCTTAGGATGTGGTAGGTCTTTATAAAAGTGCACAAGATTTTACTGTGTCTGAAACTAATCGATCATACTGCTTATGTCCCACAGGATGGGTTGACCCCCCTCCACTGTGGAGGAAGAAGTGGCCATGAACAGGTTGTAGAAATGCTGCTGGATCGTGGTGCCCCTATTCTTTCCAAAACCAAGGTAACTGGTACTGTTTTCTGCTGGGATAATCCTTGTACTTTTTTTAATGTAATTCTGCACGTCTCAATGTATTTAAGTGTTTGACAATAACTTTTCTATATCATAGCTATTTAAAGTAGCTGTGTGGGAGATCTCCAAAGTGAATGCCGTATGTAGCGCACGTCTGCATATGTAAAATGTGTTAAATCGAGATACTCAAGAAAATGTTTCTGTGCCAGCCAAAAAGGAATGTATGGTAACCTTATCCCTCATAATTTCAGTAGCTGAAAATCTCTGTATCTATCCTGGAATAAATACATGGTGATTACAATATATCTTCAGCTTGCACCAAATTACCCTAAGGCTAGAGTAGAGATAAGAGATAAAAATAGAGCAATGTCTCTTTGCAGAGACAGCTCATATTTCCTTAGGACTTAGCCTGATTACCAGTTTCTCCACTTTCTATCTCTCTACAGTTTATCATGCAAAATCATTCATGGAAATTTCAAATCACCTGCACCAGGGTGCGCAGATTGCTTTACACCCAAGGGTTAGCATTAAAGCACACTCTTGCCAAAACTCTTCTGGTGGTGGTCTCTGCTGTGCCACTGTTGCTGATTTTAAATCTCAGTGCAGCAGCCTGCTTTGTAGCATCACTACAATCCATGACTTTCCCATTCAGGATTGACGTTTGGGTTGTGCAGGTTGTTGAGGTTCTTTCCCAAGATAACCTTCCACTACATTTTTTTTTTCTCTCAGTCTGTAAGCAATAGATTTCCAACAACATTTCTTGTTTCCTTCTGTTACTTCCCTCCTCTGTCATCCTGTCCTATTCTGTCTCGGCGCCCTTCTATATTCTGCTTTTCTCCTCCCTCTTCTTTCTTTCTTTTTTCCCCCCTTACCGGAATATATTTAGCATTTGTTTGGGGAGGTTGGCACCAGCTTTCCTCTGCTGAGTGAGTCACTGGCAAGTGCTGTCACGGGTAATCTGGCAGACAGGATCCACCCGTCCTTTGCATGTGGAGTTTCCATGGACTCCCACAGCCCTGACTTGCAAACGTCACGAGCAGGGTGAGCCAGCAAGGGGCTGTCCAGAAGCACTCCCCACCCCGGGCGCATCTCCACACCGTTGCCACTCTCAGAGCCAAGAGCTCCATACTCATGTGGAGTAAGGCTCTTCCACACTCTCTGGTAGCTCAGTTAATTACTTAAGGAAAAAAATTTAAACCTCATTGCTTTGGTTTCCACCATCATAAATGAGAACCTCTCCTAAAGAACTACATTTTTTTGCTACATGGATTTTTGTATTGTCAGGTGTTATCCCTAAGCTTAACCTGCTGTTCAAGGCCTGTGGGTTTTGAATTTGTTCCTCTTCCTGAGGAGGTTCACACAGCCTGGACGAGAGTTCACTTGCCAAAAATCAGGCAGATGAGAACATGGGATAGTGGGTTTGAAATAGCCCAAGGCTGAAAGACACACTTTGGACATTGACCTGCAGAGGCTTATGTAAACACCTCCAGCAAAATGGGAGCTTCTCTCTGGAAGAGAGAAAATTATGTTACGTGTTAAAAACTGAACGGAAGAAAGTGCAGAGCTTCCTGAGTTTCCCTCTGATGTGTTAATTCTGATGTTTTAGAAGGTAAGCTAAGAAGTAGCGGTACCTCTGAATGACATTAATGAATCCATTCATTTGGCACTAAACTACACAGTACTGTCCTCTGCAAAAATAAGTAGCTCCATTCTTTTCAAATTTAAGTCATATATTATTGGAAATAGGGCACATCTTTGAAAGAATTTGAACTTCACAAAGTTTTCTCATGTTATATAAAACTCTTTCAGAAGTACAACTGAACTACGGTTTGATAGCTGCTTCCTGCTGGAGATTGTTTAGAGTTGTGGCTTTTTTTTTGCACTGGAATAACTTTAGATTTATTTTCAGGGGAGGCAATGACCTAATGGATTATCTGGGGTTTTCTACAAGCAAAAGGAAACCTGAATTCTAGTTCTGAGTATGCCAATGATTTTCTGTGTGAGAAATTACATTTCTGAGTATCAATTTCCATCTTTTTTTTAATTACTGTTTTTTTAGGCTTGTTTGGCTCTTTCCATTTTTTTAACAGCCCCCCCCCACCCCGCCCCCAAGTTAATGATACTTTCGCTCATTAAAGTCCTCTGACACAGCTACAAAATAAGCTATGTATCACTGATAATTTTATGTTTGCCCTGACAAGCATTTGGTACTGTATTTCATCTCTCTGATCCTCTTCTTTTTTTTTTCATAAGGTATCATATGACTGTCAACATCTTTGATTAATCTTGAACTTCTTCACCTTTTAATGTTTTCTTGGCAATTTCTTTTCATAAAAACAGTAATATAACAGTGTTTATATAGTGACTCCATCTTGAAGTACCAAATACCTTCTTACAGTCATTGGTGGATTGCCTCTCACAACACGGATATGGGACAGGAGAACGTTGTTTATATGTAATATTCTAATGTTAACAGTGGGAAGACAAAGACATTGAAATATTAAGTGACTTGTGTAAGATTGCAGAGTATCTTTTACTGCAACAGAATTAAGAGCAAGCCTGATTTAGGTCATAATAAAAGACAATATCCCGATGAAGTTTTGTCTTCATCAACTTCCTTAGCAACCAGCCTTCTCTCTTGCTCTGTTGTGTAAAGTCTGGATAGTTCCTGCACTTTTCTCATTCATGACAGATTTTTGTCAAGCATTTTGCTGATTTTTCAAATTGATGTGAGGCTCCTCTGCTTCTTTCCTTCTTCTCCATCAATGTCAGCCTCTTTCATGCAAGTCCCTCTTGTGAGAGAGTCCCATATCATATACTCAATTTCTTACTCCATAAATAAGTGTGGTTTATTGGCTGTTATTGTTAAGAATTACACTTTTCAACTGAGGGATCTTTCTTATAAAAATGGAACAGAACGGTGTGTGAGAAGCTTCATGATTTTTTTACTATCACCTAAAAAGCATCATCAGTTATAAACTGTTATCAGGAGGGCATGGTGACTGAGGGGAAATTAATCTATCTTTTTTATTCTACTGTTTAACTACACTAAAAGACAGTGAAAACATTTAAAATGCGTTGCTAGTATGAAGCTTCCATGCAGATAATTGCTCTAGTAGCCTTTGGGAATGGGAGAGAGGCTTATCCAAGCCAACATAAATCACAAGCCCATGAGATAATCTTACTTGAAAGATAGAACTGTGTCCAAGAATGTCTGTTTCTCAGTACTGAATGTAAACTGCTTTCAAGTTCTGACAGTATTAGCCTGTTTATTTTCACCATCCTTCTTCCATGTCACTTTAAAAAATTATTTCACTGTGTATTTCCACCTTTATTTTGAATGTTTGTCATTACTGTTATGATCTGGCCGTGGGAAGGGAGAAGAAAGAAATCATCTGTTTCAGAAAGCCTGAGATCTCAGCTGGTTTTGTGTTGCTACTTTGCCTTTGCTAACTGCAGTCACATGAGGGCACTACATCTGTGATCAAGTTTCACTTTCTTCATGATGGCATACTGTACTGTCAGTCATTTATAGATTATATACTAGTATGTGTTACCAGAATAGCTCCTGCACTTGAATCTAATTTTGGCATTAGAAGGACTAAGTAAAACAAACAAAAAAACAAAAAAACCAAACACCCCCCCCACACACACACACCCCCCAACCAAAAAAACAAACAAATGGAAGAAGGTGTGCTGAGGTTTATCTAAGGAGCTCATGTACCTCTCCTAACAAGACCTCTTTTGTACTGTCATATTTTTTAATTTTTTATCATGAAATAAGCTCAGTTCTTTAAAGTTCTGAGAATTATTTCTCTTGTGTTTTTACTCTGGAAATGTAATATATGTTGGCAGCTTGTTGATTAACAGTAAGCAGCACAAGAAACAATTCTGGTATGCGTTTTGTTCCTAAATATAATTCTCTCTCAGGTGTTTCCCTGATGAAACAAAGCTTTACCACTGCTGCTCATGGGTCATATCATGATGGTCTCATTCAGATTTTTTTTCCTAGCCTGGTTGCACTTGAAACTTTTGCTGTTGTACCACCGTTGGCTGGGAAGAGTGGTCTCCATAGGTGTGTAGTGTGGTATAAAGTGTGTGTAGAACCCACGTTCAGGAAAACACTAGTGGAGGGATGAGGCAAGGTTGTAGTGATTACTGAGTGATGCTCTGACCTGCTCTCTCATGACTGGTATATGCAGGCTAAATTAGAGAGCGGAGTTTAATGCAGCTTTTAAAAAAAGCAAATTTTCTGGCTACGGTATTAAAAGTCACAAAGTGCTGTTCTTCATCTAACTCATTTAACTAAAGCAACTTATCTGAGCTATGTGGCTGGAATAAACTACGTTCACAGCGCTGCTGGTATAGTATGACTTTTTTTTAATGTAGAGCTGCCTACAAACTCTTAACAAACAAACTCCAAATTCCATGTGGCTTTTGCTGGAGTAAGAACCTTTTGTGTGCTCTCTGGGCTTGTAAAATTCTTCATGCAACAAATGCTGTAAGAACAACATGGAAGAGTTTCATTTCTCTGAGCATCCTATAACCCATCAGTGTTGTGTCTCTTCGTTTGCAGAATGGTTTGTCTCCGTTGCACATGGCAACACAAGGAGATCATCTAAACTGCGTTCAGCTTCTGATTCAGCATAACGTGCCTGTAGATGACGTCACTAATGACTATCTGACTGCGCTGCATGTTGCCGCCCACTGCGGCCACTACAAAGTTGCCAAGGTTCTCTTGGACAAGAAAGCTAATCCTAATGCCAAAGCACTGGTGAGTACACAGCGGGTTACTATTCACAGCTAAACATTCTTCCAAAGTTGCAGTGAGGCATATTTAAGAGTTATTTTCTGCCTGCTGATGGTTGACAGGGAGGATATGTTTTATTGCTACAGCCCAAGAGAGGATGCTCGAGGTTCAAAGTGTTAATAATGTATCATGCAATAAGAGTAGACCTTTGCTTACAGGCAGTTAGCAGTGATTTGTGAATTTCTAGTGTAACTAGAGTGCTTTTGCCTCCTGGTAGCTCGTTACAATTCTGAATACCTGAGGCAGCTGCAGACGTAACTGCTGTAGTTTTTAGTATGGAGAGAATTCTCATTTTCTAAATGTTTGTAAAGAGAAAATAATCAGCAACACTTAAAACTGAGAAAATTTTTATTCACTCTCAAAGATGTGAAACAGTAAAAAGTAGGAATGAGTTACATAACAGATATTTGTGGTATTTTATACTGATGTTGATGGAGTCATATGCCTTTCTACTTTAAAAACAACTTCAGCAACAAATTCTCTTAGTGTAATTAAACTACATACAAACTGAATGCATGAATGCATTTTGTTCAAAATTATACTTTCAATCCATTGTTTTTAAAATGTCTTTTTGATTTGTTCTTCAATAACTGTTCCAGACATACGCTCTGACATTAATTGGGTTGACTGCAGGTTTCACAGCCTGATGCTACTAACTCATTCAATTCCTGAAATATGTGAATTCCTGAAATCCTCACAAACCAGGTGGGATTGACTGTCTTGAAAACAGCACAGGCTCCATATTTTTCTTTCTCTCAGCCCCTCTGTTTTTTGTGTTAGGTCAACCTGTCTTCAAGTGTCTTTGGTCAAGGTATTATGAGATATGGATTTTGTTCACTATAACCAGCAAGTGGGGAGGCTTGCAGGCCTGTAATACTTATTTTTGCCTTCTGAAATTATCAAGCCATCATCAGGTTTAGCTTGTCAGGGTTGCTGGCAGTGACCTCTCAGTGGTCTGGTAACCTAGCCACAAATTTCCTTTTCACCTAAATCTTTTAGTGTTTCCTTTTATTCTGTCCTGATCCCCACTCAGGATGATTAAGTAGAAGGAGTCTAAGTGTAGCATCTGAAGCTCAAGCTCACTCTTCCCTGAAACACATCTGAGCTTACCCTGGACACTGTCCACTGCTGACATTCTCTCCACTGTGAAGGATGGCGTTGAGAGCTGCTCATACGTAACTGGAACAGACAATTGCACTGACCTCACGTTACAAAAGCATATGATATTCTTTACTATATGACAGGTTAAAAAAGCTGATTTTGATCAGATCTGAGGGACCAGTTCTGTCAGCTGTTTTCAGAATTGTTCTGCAAAGGCTTTTTTGATGAATACACATAGCAGTACCAGCATTCAGTGCACTAATGTCATTGTACCAGTCATGGAATCTCTGGACAGCTTATTTTCCTGTTATACCTGTTTTCTTTCTTATCATCTTACACTAAATAAGATAGTAGTTCTAAACGTTCACTCTGCTGCACACAACAACTTTTTTTTAAAGGAGAGGCCAAAATAATTGTAATTACAATAAACTGGAAGCTAATGAATGGGATAAAAGAGTTACAAGATTACTTTAGATCAAGATCCAAATGCCAGAGCTTGTAAAGTGCTTTTCTTACCAGCGGTTCTGAAAAGTAAAAAGAAAACCAGCCAAAAAAATCCCTCATCTCCCCCCAAAACTCCAACAAAAAACCCCACCCAGTTAACAGTAAATATGCTTAAGCAAAAATTAAGTGTTTGATAGTTTTATGTGAGCTGAGAATTTTTTGAAAGAAATTATTTATTGGAGTGAGCACTATATTTCGTAATTAAAACTGGATATATGAAATATATTGGGATTTTTCTTAGAAATTTTTTTCTCTCTTTTACATGAACAATTTAGTGAAGACAAAACAAATCTGCGAGGTGTTTTGTTAAAACAGAGGAATGCTTTATGTGAATTCCATACTCAATTTGACTTTTTAATGACATATGCAGTATCAAAAAGTATGTTCTTTCTCATTTGTCTTTACTAAGAGGATGGTCAAACACTTGAACAAGCTTCCTAGAGAGGTGATCGATGCCCCAAGCCTGTCAGAGATAAGAGGCGTTTGGACAATGCTCTTAATAACACGCTATAACTTTTGGTCAGCCCTGAAGTGGTCAGGCAGTTGGACTAGATGACCATTGTAGGTCCCTTCCAAATGAAAATATTCTATTTCATTCTATTTAGAACGGTTTCACACCTCTTCACATTGCCTGCAAAAAGAACAGAATAAAAGTAATGGAACTTCTTCTGAAGCATGGTGCGTCAATCCAAGCTGTGACGGAGGTAAGAAGTGGTCTTTTCATGTTTGTCTTTGTTTTTCCTGCAAAATTCATTATAACTATATTGATTAATATTGGAATATTTCTCAAAGAGTATGTACCAATCAAATAAACAATTATTTTCAACTAGATATTACCAAATAATAAAACTGAATAATAGTCAGTTGCACTAATGGATCACAACACCCAAACAGTTGGCACACTTGGGGAATAACAAGTGAAACATAACAGATTAAAAAAAAATTCTGTAATTTCTGCCAATTTTTGCCTGTAATTTAATGCACTGAAGATGAAATTCACTCTGTTAAGGAGATCAAGGTGAAAACTGTGCTTCACTCAAGTCCTAATTTGCAAGATGGTTTAATTCACAGACCTTGTTTTTGCTTTCAACACAGAAGTTATATTCACCCACCATCACAGGTCATCACAATTCAGCTAGACAGAAATCAATATGCTGTTACTTCAGTCAGCATGAGATAGTCTATATGCAGTTATTTGCACAATTTAGATATTAATTAAGTACCTATGGAAAATTTGGTTTGTCTATGTGTGTGTATGTCCTATTAAGTTAGGAGGAAAGGTCACATTTTGAATGTGTGACCACTGTGGAAGAAGCCAGGTTAGAAAATGGTAAAATTTCATTGATTAAACAGGAGCAATTCATCTCCCCAAAAGAGTGTTTCATTTCAGGCATGAGTTTTTGTTCTAATTATTCAGTAGCAAACCATACAGCTGCCTTCCTGGCTTCTTGAGAGAGAATGGAGCCTACCCTTGCTACAGCTTACACATCTCCAGACTAGTTTTAAAAAAAATAAACCATAGGGCTTGTAGATGCAGCTTTCAGAGTCTAATTTGAAGTCATGTTAGCAAATGAGTGAGAGGCACAGAGAGCTTTAACAGAAGAGATGCAGTGTCTGTCCTCTATATTAAGTCAGTCAATGTGGAAGTAGAGAAACTATCTATTCAATTTTATCCGTTTTAAATGCAAAGAATTAAGAGAATGAAAGCAACAGCAACAATTAACTTACGGTCTCGTGTGAGTGAACCAGGTTAACAGTCTGGTCTGTACCCTCTGAATTGCTTTTTCACGCAAAAACTTTCCAAAAGCAAGAGTTCTTCCTTTATTTCCTGTCACTGCCTCACCATGATCTCACATGATCTCAAACCACATTTGACTGCCTTTGTTGAGATTCATCATGGTACTTCACTGCCAGGCTCTACCTTCTGGCCTGCCTCTTTCACTGGCTCTTTCTGTCATAACAACCTTTCAAGGCAGAACTAGGAGTTGGTACTCAGCACCCGTACATAAGCCCCTATTTCTCTAGTCAGAAAGAGAATTTATATCTGGTCATCGAAACAAATTGACCAGAAAACTTCAAGGTATTCTTCCCCAAAGAAATGTGAGAGCTTGCAAGATGTGAATAAACAATGCAACTGCAACAAGAGGAAACAGTACCAAATGTCACAGATAGTCATAATTGCATATAAACTGTTTATTAAAGATAATTTACCATAGAAGGTGGTAATAAGCATTCTGTTTTCCACGTAGATTCCATACTTCCATTTGTAGATACTGCACCTATTTTTTTCAGCTGCAGGCTTGAATCTCTACAGTATGAGTTAGTGCTTACCGTAAAATATGACACACGTGCATTGTATTTCCTGTAGTGTATTATTTTTAAAAGCATTTACTAAATTACGTGAAACAGGGTAAAGAAATAACATACTCAACCAGTTATTCTGCCTTCCTGCTTACGTGTGCTGTTCTGCATGCGTGTCGTGGTTTAACCCCAGCCAGCAACTCAGCCCCATGCAGCCACTGGCTCACTCCCCTCTAGTGGGATGGGGGAGAGAATCAGAAGGGTAAAAGGGAGAAAATTCGTGGGTTGAGATAAATGGTAAAGCAAAAGCCACACGCACAGGCAAAGCAAAGCAAGGAATCCATTCACCACTTCCACAGGCAGGCAGGTGTTCAGCCATCTCCAGGGAAGCAGGGCTCCCTCATGTGTAACAGGTACTTGGGAAGACAAACGCCATCACTCTGAATGTTCCCCCCTTCCTCCTCCCCCAGCTTTACATGCTGAGCGTGACGCCATATGGTATGGGATATCCCTGTGGTCAGTCGGGGTCAGCTGTCCCGGCTGTGTCCCCTCCCAGCTTCTTGTGCCCCCCCAGCCCCCTCGCTGGTGGGGTGGGCTGGGCTGAGAGGCAGAAACGGCCTTGACTCTGTGTAAGTGCTGCTCAGCAGTAACTAAAACATCCCTGTGTTATCAACACTGTTTCCAGCACAAATCCAAACCATAGCCCCATACTGGCTACTAGGAAGAAAATTAACTCTATCCCAGCCAAAACTAACACAATGAGAAAGGAACAACATGTGTTTTCCTCACCTCTACCCTCCTGGGACTTGTATATATCTATCAAATCAGGGGATTTCCAGAGATCCACTGAGCTTTCTCCTTCTCCTGGTAGCCAAACTCCCTTCTGCAGCCTCTGGCTGGCATTGCTATAGCTGTGCAGAAGCAGCTGTGAAGAGGCTTTAGGGTAATTCTAGTTGGAGAAATATTAACTATGGATTGGATTTCTAAAGCAAAATCCTTGAGGTCCTGCCCTGCTAAATGGCTGCTCATTTTTTCCCTCCCTTTCTCCCTCCCTCTCTTTCTCTCCAGTTGGTCTTTTGTATCTTGTGGCAGTGGTGCAGATTTGTGATGGTGCCACAAGGTGCTAAGGGAAGGGGGAATTCTCTTTAGCCCATATCATTTGTGTCTGCGCCTCTCTGGCTGGGTACTACAATTTTGAATTCCCTTTCTTCTAGAGAAACAGTGGGGACGGAGCTCACCACGAAGTTCAGTAGACCTTTTTGTTGATCCAAAAGCAACTGGATTTGGTGGAGACAATGGATGCTGCATCTTTTTTGTATTAGCTGAATGTTCCAGAAAGTCATATCTTTGTACTGGGGATGCTTCTGCTTTTCTTTTTTTGGTACCCTGGTCCAAAATGATATTTAGCAAAAACTTACAGAAGAAATCTTGCTTAGCTGTAGTTTATTTTAGTTGATGAAGAATTACTGAATTCCTAGAATGGTTTTATGTTTGCTCATTAATTACTCGTAGGTATTTCCAATTCTGTGTGCCTTTTAGTTTAAGCATGTGTATATTGTTTTTGAGAAGATAAGATCCTCTCAGAAGAGCAAGCGCTGGGGTTTACTTCCTTTAGAGTAACTTATTTTCCCCATGGCATTCCTGTAAAGGAGTGTGGCAGTAGGGATTTAAGCTTGATTTTGGTTTGGTTTTCAGTCGGGCCTAACTCCAATCCATGTTGCTGCCTTCATGGGACATGTAAATATTGTATCGCAGCTAATGCATCATGGAGCATCTCCCAACACTACCAATGTGGTGAGTAACAAGTTTCCTTTCAGCATGGCAGAACTGTGAATACATTATAATATGTGGGAGCAGCACTCCTGTGAAGCATCTAATTCTGATGTTCACCATCCACCTCCATAGCAGTCGTGGCTCCGACTGGAGTCATGGGAAAGTGCAGCCAGCTGACTCCTGCTTGGGAGATGTTTGACACATTGAGAAAACCTCAAAAGAGGCTGACTTTAGGAAGACTTTATTCTCTTTATTTTCTGAAGTAAAGAATGAGAACATACTGTAGCTTCTGATAGTAATTTTTGCGATGTGTACTTGACTGTTGAGCGCTGTTTTCCCAGGACCCCGGGGGCCTACCATTTAAGGAAAGTTCTGCTGTTATCAACAGATTGCAGCAGATTGTGGGGACATATTGCCCGTGTCCATACAGCCGTACAACTGCGCTTTTCTACTGGATGTGCAGTGTGTGCCCCAAGGCTCCCAGGGCATGTGTAAAAACTGAAGTCATTGTTAGATGGATATTCGAAAGTTGACAAATGAGAGGAAAGTAGAAGCTTGTTGAGCCTTGATAACAGTTTAGCTTTAAAATCTTCCTTTCACCTTCCATACACAGGTACAGTTAGAAGATGATCTTTTATTAAAGTCTGTATCTGCTAATTCTATTAGATTATATAAAAGTGCAACACCATTTGTAAACTAGTAGGTTTTGGACTGAAAGATGTATTGATGTCCAAAAACATAGAAGGCATTTTTCTGTGGGGAAAAAAAAAAACGAACTGAATTTATTCTGGTTTCCTTGGATTTGTCTTTCATTAAGTGCCTGCAGCCTTAGATTAATGAACTCAGTAATGATTTTTTTTCCTCTTATTCACTTGTCTCGGTGCTTGACAGATAACAAATGATAGTAGAGGCATGGGGCATAGCAGGAGAAAAGCCAAATATATGTGTATCTGAATATACAAAATTTGAAATAAACTTTTTGTTTGACTAGGCTCTATTGAAATGGACATAATTTTTAATGCTAGTGGTAAAATGCTAGTACATACAAAAATCACACTGTCTCTTTTCAGCAAAGGAGTAGTGACAAAGGCACTATTGTGATGGAAAGTTGACCCTGCAATAAACCGCTTTGTAGCATACAACGAAGAGGTCAATTATTGACTTAATCTCCCATCTTGCTCGCAGACAACTACTACAGAATATTCTAGTGGAGATTATTCTGAACTGGATCACCAGTATTTTTGTATTTATGAAGCATGTTGGGGTTTGTTTTTCCTGCAGTCTGTTTTTAATGATATTTTATTTTTGCTGCTGCATGCTAGAGAGGAGAAACAGCACTGCACATGGCTGCCAGAGCTGGCCAAACAGAAGTGGTTCGACACCTGGTACAAAATGGAGCCCAGGTGGAGGCTAAAGCTAAGGTAAGGTGATGGTCTGGTTATAATAACCCTAAATTATCTATATTTAACAAAGCAAGGTTTTGGGAAGAGAAAGAGAGATGAAGCCAAGGGTTTTGGCATAATGACTGCTGATATTTTGTTATGTACTCTCTTACTGTAGTCATGAGTGATCTGTATGTAAGAGAGAAGACAGGAGATGTCAAGTTGATACCATGCCCGTTTTTTCATCAACTTTTAATATAAGCTATTATGTGTTTCAAGAGTCTTGTTTTGGGGTGGGAAGCTAGTAGGGGGAGGAACGCCTCAAATCTGCTTTTATTTCTGAAAAACTGTAAACCTTAGGCTGCTGGTGTCTCCTGTCATCTCCCTAAAGCATCAGCCTGTATGCATTCAAAAATAGTTACACTTCTAAAGAAGACTTCCTAAAGTAAGGAGGCACAATAAGGGAATATAGCATAGGGTTGGAAAGAAGGAACAAACCCTATAGAAACAATTGCAATTGAGGAAGATAAGGGAGGAGGAAAAAGAAAGAGTCAAGAGCCACTAAAGAAACATACAAAAGTATGGAAAAAAGAGAGCTCCAGGAAACAGACAGGGAAAGGAGATGAATGGATGCAATAAATAGCAGTCTTACTCGGTAAAACCAGGATTTTTTTTTTTTTCAGATAGCAGTTAAATGAATACAATTTCAAAGAAATTTATTTTTCATTATGAAATTATCATCTGTGAATTTGCTCACAAATAAAGTTACTAGTGAGAATATCTACTTATAAGGAACTCTGAGTAAATATTTATAGCAGATATACTTCATATCTGCAAGCAGTCTGACAATAGAAGTGAATCATGTGGTCTGTAAATCTCCAGACAGCCTTGAAAGTGAACAGCTCATGCTCAGAAGCACAGTCATGCAAATATTTTCGAAGTAATTTCACACAATGGATTAATTTGTGCAAACTGCCATTGCCTGTGATCAATTTGTTATCATAAATAACAACTAAATACAAGTAATGGATTATACACCAGTGCTAACAATAGCCGTGAGAAATTTGTGGGAAACAGGCATGAACTGGAAACATTTAAGAACCATAAAGGCTCTCCATCAGTCAGATGAGAATTTCCCTGCAGAGGAGCAGCATTCACATCCTGACGTGCTCTCATCCTAAATCTCAAAGGTGTAAAATCACTGTTGTAGGATGGGCACGGGCAGAAGTCTCTCTAGCAGAGAACTACTCTGCTGCAGAATGTGGGTAGCAGTGTTCAAAAGGTAGGAAATTCAGCAGGGAAAAATGGGGAGGGAGAGATGAGGAAGAGGAAAAAGTCATGGGCTTTGTTGGCCATACTGTTGCAATAGTGTGCTTAATCCAAAGATTGTACAACTGAGCATGGGGACGACAAAAGTACAAAACCAAATAATGACTAAAGAAGAAATTTTCTGTTAGACACTTGGAACAAGGTCACAAACCACCACAATATTTTCACTGAAGGAAAATAAACAATGAGATTCATGACAGGGCAACCCCTATACTTAAAACTATTGAGATTATTGTGTTCTGAATGAGCGGTGAGAAAACAACAGTGAATTTCAGCATTATGCTTTATCTTCAGTTATATCCACTGTAAGGTTATCTGCAAAATACCAAGCAAATCGTTCACTAGTAAAAAACCGTAACATATGATACTTAATGCAAGTTACTAGGCAATAATATGCTAAGCAGCGCAGGTCGACCCAGACAACTGATTGAGTTGTTAAATGTTGCTGGGAATCATAAGAGATCAAGGTGTGAGGAATAGAGCTGTGCATTCACTGCCTTTTAAGAAAGGTCTCAAATTCTTTCAGTGCACCTTAGCGGCAAAGCAAAATGAGGCAAATCTGGATTAAGAAAACTGATCAGTTTATTTACTGTTATGGATTATGTACCTGTCTGGAATATTTTGTGATGCATCAACAAAGCACAAGATATTTTTATTATATGACAAACAGAAAGCCAGTGTGCAATATTCACTAGGTAAGACCTCAGTAAAATTAATGCTTGTCTGCAACTTTGAAAAGTGGTAGAATCTGAGCAAATATTTTCTGTCGAAATATAAGCCTTAGTTTTCTATGTAGGACTGTTTCATTTATGTTTAGGACGACCAAACGCCGCTGCACATTTCTGCTCGACTGGGAAAAGCAGATATAGTACAGCAGCTGCTACAGCAAGGAGCATCTCCAAATGCAGCTACGACGTCTGGCTATACGCCCCTGCATCTTTCTGCTCGAGAAGGACATGAAGATGTAGCTTCTGTTCTTTTGGATCATGGTGCATCTTTATCTATCATTACCAAGGTAAGGGAGTTGCAAAAGTGATGTCTTCAATAGTAAATATACCTGTAGCAAGTGCTACATGTGAGTTAAATGCTGCAGGAGTCATATGCACATACAAATAATGTAAGAATGAGCTACATTTTGTTAAAAGGGTACAAAGCTTCATGCTTTTACCTCAGAGCCTGATGTATAACACATCCTAGTGATCAGACATGCATTTTCTTGGAATGAAAGGAATGCAGGGCAGACATTCCTGATGGCAGTTGATAAGCTGTTACCCAGCCTTGTTCCTTCTCCTTGGGTCTTTGGCAGTGTGAAGAAAGGAACTGACTCTTCTCTTTTTACAGTTTTTTTTAATGTAGATAGGGCTTTGCCTTGTGAGGGAGGGCCTCCAGACCTGCCAGGGCAGTTGGGAATCTGCAGGCTTGCTGCCTGTACTCAGGACTGTGTAAGGGGATGGATGGAAGCAGCAATATCCTTGTAGATCAGAGACAAAGCTTAGCCTGAAAAAGAGTGCACAAGGCTGCTATGTAACTGTTTTCTCTTACAGAAAGGATTTACTCCTCTACATGTGGCTGCAAAATATGGGAAAATTGAGGTAGCCAACCTCCTACTTCAGAAGAATGCATCTCCTGATGCTTCTGGAAAGGTAGGACAGAAGAAGCCACTGCTACTTGCGCAGCAAATATCTAAATGCACATAATATTCTAATATTATTCTACTTACTTACCATCACATTACTATCCACAACCTGGCTTAACTGGAATGTGTTCCATGTAATAGTCCAGTCACTGTTGGGGCTGCCAAGAGCCAGCAAACTCTTGATAAAAGTTTATGACTCTTACTGTCATTAATTGACAACAAAATTATGTTCTCTCTGTACCCATCCAGGGGAATGGAGACGGACCATTCCCCTACCTTCCTGCGCAGAGTATTTACAGTTCTTGTCAGGGTATTCAGGCAGCTGGCTCAGTTCCCTTGGGTCTTATGACAGGGGGCAAAGCCTGGTAGGACCTCAGGCTTTTTAAACCAGCCCAGCTTGGATTTTTACAGATTCAAGGTACAGTTTACTTATCCACTGCAGTAAAAGAAAAATGTTGCCGTCAATCAGTTTTGACCTCAGGGTCAAAATTCCTTGCCTGCTCTGTCCTGAGGGCAGCACAGATATGTGCTTCTCTGTTCATCTTCCCTGGGAAAAGTTGCAAAGGGCTTTCACATCTCAGTAAGGATTTTCAAATGTCTGTTTTATTTTTTGATTCTAAAGTTATCAAAGACTCTGGATGCATGAATGAAATAACAAATGTGTTTTTCCACCTTATCTGCTCTGATTTTTCCAAACTCTTTAAGTTTTCCCTGGAGAGGGTCTGTAACAGCACTTGTTTGTTCTGCATGTGTTTTTAGAGCGGCTTAACACCACTGCATGTAGCTGCACACTATGATAATCAAAAAGTGGCACTCCTACTGTTGGACCAGGGAGCTTCACCTCACGCATCTGCCAAGGTACAAGTACTGCCCACTCTGTGGGAACAATACCTAAGTCTTTTGTGTCACTTTATTCCCTGTCTACCTCTGTTCTTTATAGGCTGTACGTGCTTGCAATTACAGGGGGCTCAGTGACCTTGTTTATTAGTGTCTCACAACCACATAAAGCTGTTAGAGTAATTCTGCAGGTGAATAAAATAGCAGTAAAAAAGCAAATATAGATGTAGAAACATTTAAAACCTCTAGTTTCAATAAAGTTCAGTCCCAGTGAATACTGAGCCTTGCTTTCACTTGTCCAGTCTCCTTAGTACCTTCCCCAAGCGAGCCAACTTTATATCATTATATCTTAACATCTGTGCAGGGCAAGCTTGGAGTTAATGCCCTCCTATAGAGGGGTAGTTCTACTGTATTAAGCCACAGGATGACTTCTGAGGTGTGGTATGTTTCTCAGTACAATGTACATAATTATTAATGTGTTTCACAATACTTCTATCCCAGTGTAAATGGACTAGTGAGAAAATAAAACATACAGTTACAGCCCTGCTTTGATTGCAATTTACTATAGGCAAGACAACTCATAGTGTAAGATTTGAGGGGATATGAAAGAATAAATATTTAAAGGTATTCTAGTTCTGAGTAGAAGAAAGAATTCAGAGAAGCTTCAAGTGTCTATGTATTTTGTGGATCCCAGTTTTAAGTATGGATCAGTAATTGATAGTTGGACAGCAACAGTAAGTAAAACAGGGTGGAAGCATACGTAGGTTCAAGTAGGGTAAGTGCAGTGTAAATACCTCATCTGAAACAACCCAGATACATTCCTAAAATCAGCGCAAAAAAACAGTGTGGAAAAGGAAGAGCTAGTGGGAAAGCCAGTATCATAGATAGACAGCTCTCCTTGATTGCCTTACTCTCACACATGACTGAATACAGCCATAACACTAGAGGCCTTCTGCATGGATAAAGAGGAGGATGGAATCTGTCATACATGGTAGGTCCCAGAGCTTATAGTGCGAAAGAGGGGAAAGTTAAATAAACATGGATAGCCAGCAGCAACGGCCCAGTCTAAAATCAATAATGTCGATAGTGGCAATCTTCCAGAGCAGTGCCCCAGGAGGTGAACTGGAGTGATCTCTGATCTTTTACTGCTGCAACACAGCACTCTTAAATGCCACTGTGGGGAGGAAAGGGCCTTGTGAAGGGGATGAGGAGACACTGACCCAGTTTTCACTGAAAGAAACTGCCAGTGGAAGCTGTGCATCCTATAGGGACAGGGATTGCAGCAGCCACTGCCAAGGGCTTGGGAAGCACTATCGACTATGGTATAATATTACACAAACTTGTGTGTCAGGACACCTTAGCTTCCCCATTTGGAACAGAACAGTTTTGCAGCTGCCACGTCAGCCCTTCAAGTGCCAGCTGTAAGTCTTTCTAAAAGAAAGCATTTGTTAGTATTTTGCAGCAAGTGAGCCACAGCAACACTAAGTAGAGTGTCAATACTAAATAAAATTAATGGTAGCATGTTTGTTGCTTTAGGCACCCACTGTGCAGTCATGTGAAAGATGATGTTGGTAACAGCAGATGATTTCCCATTTCTTTGGTAAATGTGGTCTAATAAGTAAATGTGTTATATCTCATCACTGGCTCCACAGTTAGTTTCATTAGCAGTTACTTCTTCTGTGACAATCCTGACTAGCACTGATCTTAAGAGTGGCTCATTAGCCTGGCCTGGCAGCATTTGCCATGAAGAGTGATCAGTGAAAGGGTATGGGAATTGGCCATGTCAGAGGACAGCCCTGTCATACAAACAGTTATTCTGATGAACCATTCTTCTTTTTTATAGGCAAAAATTAGGCATGTGTCTAGTTTTAATTTGACATACTCTTTATAATGCTTCTCTTCCTCTTGCCCCCACCCGCAAAGCCTCAGTTTTTCTCTGTCCCTTCATCTTTAACCATTTTTGCTTTTTACCTCTTTTCCCTGGCAGCCAGAATAACCCAATACCCTACCTTTCAAACTTCTGTGTTCCCTTCTGCATCTATGTGTAGTAACAGAACACAGTCCTGATGAGGAGAAGATGCAGACTGAGACTGGGCTGAATTTCAGCTTTTATTTTTCGGCTCTCTTCTTGCCTTCTCTTGGCAACCTGCTGCTTTCCATTCCACTGAAAGCAGTGTATACCCACTTCTGAGGAAGAGGCTTGAAAACTGCTTTGTTATTTTACAAAATATACATTTACAATACACAGAGTTTAGCATATACACAGGATTTAGCACGTAGTATTTCAGATTTAGTAGATGCTCATGTGGCGATGGTTGTTTTACAGGTCAGTCTCATGCAGGAAGTCTAAGGGAGAAGCTTGTGTTTTTCCTGAAGCATTTTGTCTTCAAAGTGAAAATTCAGTGGCTGTATACTTCTCTTATTAATTGTGGCACTGTTTTCTGGGTGTCATTTTGAAATATCTTGGTATCTAAGGTCTGAACTGGATCTGAATTGAATTTTAAAGGTTACAGAACATTCTCCATGTGGAGTATGTATCTCTTTCACTTCCAGTTTACTATTAAAGCTCTCTTGTAATCATTTCTGTGCCCTTGCATATTAATTCTTTGCTCCTGCCTGCATTGCCCTGCATCTGTTGTGACCTGCCTCCCCGTATAGTCCAGTCCTGCTGCCCCGCGGGGCGCAGGGAGGAGCCAAGCCAGGTGAATGCTTTGTGTCTTTAGATAGATTTCATTGGGCTGTATAATCTGAGATGCACGTGGTAGTTATGATACCATATGAAATGGTTTACGCAGCTGGGGTCTCACCCCCTTGACCTTCTCCCTTAGTCATATGCATACATGTGCACATTTGCCATTTCCTTTAAAATGAGGGCTAATACATTTCTGAAAGGCAGAAAGTTCTTGATTAAACAGGCATTGCAATCTGTACCAAAAGTTGGTTCTACCTTAGTGTTTTGGTGTTTGTGTGCTAATCAGTTATTCTTTATATCTATTTATCTATTTTCTGCCAAATCCATCCTGTTTTAGAATGAGAAAATTTTACCATGCAATAGATACTGCATTTTTATTTTTAGTAGTGAGCTCACTGGGTACACATATTGGAAGGAATAAAAAAATAAAGAATGCAAGACTCTAAAGCTATATGCTTTATTTTTCCCTTGATCTGAGCAAAAAGAGCCGGTCACTAAGGTTAGGGTAAATGCTGCAAGAAAGGCCATATTTCATGTACATAATCTTTCATTCACACTGGGAAATGGGGGGGGCGGGGACAGACACCATCAAAAATAACAGCTGTTCTAAGTTATGAACACACATCCTGCTCTTCTGTTTGTTAAAGATTTTATGTAAATTTAAGGAAAAGTAGCAAATGTCTGTGAAATGAAACTCAAATTCCTATTGCTATAGGTTGTGCTTTTCTGATCAGATTTTTTTTTTCCTAAATTTGAAAGTTTCTTTCAGAATCCTCCTAGGTGTAGCGGTACTTTCAAAAACAAATCGCTTAAAGCTCTGATACATTCATTTGTACAACTAGTCACTATTGTATTGGACTATGTTTGACGAACTTTTAGAACTAAGGACTTAACTTTCATAGAGGTGGGTAGGTACAGAAAAGTGATTTATCACTTGTTTAATGAGTAGCTTGCAATGAGGTACTTTGTGTTGACAGAACGGCTATACACCATTGCACATAGCTGCCAAGAAAAACCAGATGGACATAGCAACTACACTGCTTGAATATGGTGCTGATGCCAATGCTGTAACCAGACAGGGTATCGCCCCTGTACATCTTGCCTCTCAGGACGGCCACGTGGACATGGTGTCATTGCTTCTTACTAGAAATGCTAATGTAAATCTCAGCAACAAGGTAAGTGTTCCCCCTGCCTGGTGCTAGGCGATAAACAAACACAGTGATGAGAAGGATAGGGGCCTGCAAGTAAATTTTGTCCACCGTGATTCTGCAGGTTTTGAAAACTACTGCAGGTGTTTAAGTACACGTCATCATTTCTTAGCAGATAGCGGAGAGAGCAGCGTGCAGCATGCCATGTCACGTCACATTGAATGAAATGTATTTTGTAGTACCCGAGTTTTGATGATGGCACATGCTGCAGAGGAGCTTGAAAATCCCTCTCCCTCTCTTACACCTTATGCTAGTCTGCCAAAAAATGCCTGGAGAGAAAACTTCTTTCCCCGCCCCCAGCAATTAGTGGGGTTGGTGCGTGTCGTTTATGAGCCTCTAGATGTGTGCCTGACCATTAAGCAATGGTAACAACTAACTTGTGAAGGGAAGCTGTTTTTTTTTTTAATGGGATAATAACAGCGAGGTGGTCTGAGAATTTTTTCATTAATATCAGTGATTCTACCTCCCCAGGGGGTGTTCCTCAGAGCACAGTGGCTTTTGGTGTGATTTCTCCTGGGGGCAGGAAAGGGAAGTTGGTAGATTTTAGTTTCTATATGTATGAATTTATGGGCTATTAAGTCTGCTCTATAGTAATGTTTCTAGCAAATGTGCAGCCTTAGTTCTTTAAATGCCCCACTAGACATCAGAGATGTTGTAAAGTACAGTTTCAGTAAGAATTTATATGGCTAGAGTAGAAAGGCAAGAGACAAATTTTTCATGGGAAGTATTTCTTGTTCTCAGCAAATAGAAAGACTTGGTGTCCTCTGAGGCTGTGGGTGATGCTGCACAGGGCTGCTGTGTTTTCCTGTTTCTAACTTTACAGTTTGGTTATTTTTGGGCCCTCCTTCAGGAAGCTACTCTTGCAGATGTCGATTTTATTCCCTGCACCCCTCCACACCCCGTCTCAATCCAGTGTGTGGGCTTAAGCAGTGCAGGATGTACTTTGTATCTCCACATGGCAATTTGCCGTGTACACATTCTGCATCACTTTGGCTGTCATGGTTTTGCTGCTAAGGCTAATATAGAGAGCATGATTGCAGCTGCTTGGCATTTTGATTCGGTCCCACCAGAGGCTAATTACCTGCAACATCCTTCAATCCGTTACTGTTCCGTTGTAATCTCTAGTTTCTCATTATGCCGATAATAGCATCTTTTGAAAATAGTTCCCCTGTACTCACTTTAGGAATGTGCGTTTCCTTCCAAGCTCAGCACCTGTATTTGAAGCCAGATATTTAAAGCACAGTAAGTTTTGTGGTTTGCAATGGGAATAAAAAGAGCGTTTGTTTTCTTCAGGGTCCACAGAATGGTTGGGAGCTGAATACTTAGTGTGGGCACTGAGCACTTCTTAAGTCTTTTTAAGAAGGTTTGGCCCATAATAGCCAGGATCTGTTAGGTTATTGTTAGATATTTGTGTAATGTGACCCACCTAAGCTGCATTGTCATCAGGATTGTATCTTTGAGTGCAGCATAGTGGGATGCTCTCAGCAGTTATTGCCTTTGATAGTAAGTCCACTGTGGACATGAATTTGGGTTCAAGGGAAGGAAACTTAGCAAGTGTTTCTGCCTGATGAGCCAACTGCTGCCACCTGCTCTTCTGTCACCCGTGCTAAAGGCAGAGGAACAGGAGGAGAGAAAAAGAACTGTAATTTGCGAATAAAGGGATATTTTTTCCCATTCCTGACAACATCCCCACAGCAGATGCTCTCTTCTACCCTTTCTACCTGAGGTTTTTTAGAGCTAGTGGGGTTGCATAGATTTCTGAGGTTTTTTTTTTTTTTCTGAGGATTTTCGATCTCAAGTTTCAGATAAGAAAAATAATGAGCTATCCAAAAAGTATGAGTGTCAGTACATGTCATCTAGCAAGTCTGTATACTCCCTGGGCGGAAAGAAATGGACCTGATCTCAGAAAAAAATGTAGTTTTATCTTTTTCTGTTTGTTTTTGAAAATTATTAGAGGAGTAGAAGTTAAGGACAAATCTGAGTGAACATTATTTCTGGAAAACTTTGTAGAAGTGTAAACAATAATTCAGTATTTCTTTTTAAATCTTACTCATTCTAAGAAAGTAAATTAAGAGGTTAAAAAAAATACTGTGACTTTAAGAAAAGTGCTGTAGTTTGCTATCCCACATTGAATGCTGCATGAAGAAATGTTCCTTGTGTAAAAGAAACATTCTCTTCCTGGCTTCCAAATTGTACTTTCTTGGAAATCAACAAATGGGATTAAGAAGCACATCACACAGTGAAAGTGGAATTTGTAATGTCTTTACATTCAGTAGGATGTTTTCAGTCTTACTGATACCTGAATTTGCATTTTAGTATTCATGTGCCTCCTCTGAAGATTGTTACTTGTTTCTAATTCACAGAGTGGACTGACGCCACTCCATCTGGCTGCTCAAGAGGACAGAGTCAATGTAGCAGAGGTTCTTGTTAACCAAGGAGCCGCTGTTGATGCGCAGACGAAGGTATAAACTCCATTGTCTAGGTGTATTATTTCCTTTCAAGGAGGCATCAGCCTATAGACTGGACTAGTAATCGATTTCAGGGTGAAACTGAAATAACAGCAGAGAAACATTCCTTGTAATAAATTGTTATAGAATATATTCTGAAAACTGAAGATATGTAAACTTGAATGTTCAATGTTATGCTGAGTCTTTGAGGAGTAAACTTATTTCTTGCTAAATATTTAGATCAGTATTGATTTAGATTGTATCCTACAAATGTGTTTCACTGAAGATAAGTGGGATTGATCTGTTTTTTATGTAAGGAAACTTTCAAAAAAACTTGAGTTCTCTCTACAGAGAGTTATATAATCTTTCACCATATGCATACTCTCATGTGCTTTGGGTGTGTTTTCACATGTTGTATGTACTTTCCATTCAGCTGACAGTAGAAACAAAACACAGGAGAACTGTTACTTAAAACGTGTGTACTTACAGCAGGAGAAACAATGTGAAT
>NW_010542473.1:0-18917 GCF_000687285.1 Phaethon lepturus | reverse complement strand
GTGGTTTAATCCTCTTTCCCAAGACTTAAGAGATTGTATGAAATGAAGTAGTCTCCTTTCCCTGAGCTGATACTAAATAGCCATCCGCAAGCATGGTTCTGCAAGTAAAGCCATTGTTCATTTGTAAAGATTACCCCCTACTTCTACAACTTGACTCAGCCTTCATGACTGGATGCCTCTGAATTTCTAAGCCACTTTGTTTTGCAAAGGATAATGAGGTGAGCTATTTCATCATATGGGTACATTCTAGGGAGCTGACTTTTTCTGTTGTCCCAAGTTCAGACTAGACTATTGTTCTTCTGATGGTAAACATTAACCTGTTAGGTTGCCAGTAAATATTGCTCTACTCTACCTTGAAAAATAATATTAGAGAGGAAACATTTAACTCTTGAGGACAAATTTGAAATTCTTTATCACTGTTATCTAATATGAAATACATATATGTGATGGTGGTGCATTTCAAATTTACTTGCCTAAAGATAGTTTTGCCTAAAGTAAGTATTTGGACTCCTAAATAAGAGGCCTGGCCTTCCAAGGTGCTTGGGGATGGCTTTTGAGATCCCAAGCAATGACGCCTCCCACTTCACAGTATTGTTTTTAAGAGCAACTTTGTGAGTTAATTCCAAGAGCCCGTGTACAAATGGTTTATGCTCACTAATGGTGTATATGGTGGTCAGTATTTAACAGTGATGATCCCAGTGTTGATTACTCTTACATTCATGCATTGTCTAGATCTCAGTCTCATACCTTTAGCTGGGTAAGAAATCAGTTGTGATCAAATACTTGGACTGTAGCTGATCAAATCAGCTATAAATGAACCAAGTCTCACCATCTGACCTTCACCCTTTGTGCAGGGCATCAGCTTTCACAACTCTCTGCTAGGTGTGTGTGGCAAGTTAGGTGCTGTGCTTGCATCCCTGAAATGTCTAGGTGTGTCAGACTGTCTACCAATATTGTCATTCTGTCATCACACTGACATCTCAGAAAGGGCTGAATCCATCTTCATCTCTGGCTGCAGCTCAGCTGATTACAATCTGTGGCAGAGAGAAAAGTCATTGTTACGTGATTCTTCTACTGTGTAATTCCACCTGTACCAGCTACTCATTTCAGTGACGTTGTTCTGATGTGAAACTGAAATATTTCTGCTGAAATCCCAGGAGCTTCTCCAGCTTTATACGTTTTTGTAACATACCCTCAGCCTATATTTTACAGACTAATCAGTCTGGGTTCTTATCTGCTAAATCATCCAGCAGCAGATGAGATCCGCCCTGGTTCATTCTTTGCACAATTTCCTCAGATGTGTGTGGTTGCCTTTCTGGAGATAATTCCTACCTGGTTTTGGTTTCTGTAGCAAGACATTGCAGAACCTGCTGTTTTAACGTGGTCGGAGCTGAATAGCCTCCTAGCCTGTACAACTTGTCTGTGAGTGTTTGCTTTTCTCCCACTCTTCTCTGTCCCACAAATAGTAAGCAGTCTAAGGAGACACTTACATTGACAGGTGCAGGTAGTCACGTGGCCCTTTTGCCTGCTCTCCAATGTCCAAATAGGATCCAGTTCTGGACTAGTGGCCTTTCAGTCCCATTAGCATGGTGGAAACGTCTGAGATACTGTCACAGCTGAGAGGCAGGGCATGTTCCTTGGGTCTCGGGGCCAGCCTTGTACAGCTGCACAAGCTCAGGACTGAACTTCAAGCCTGGCATGGTGGCAATGTGGTAGAGCAGGCATGTGACTCTTTAGAGACACACAGAAAAGGGGTTTCAGTTTACCGTTCAGAGATCTCCTCTGGATGGAGCTGAATTTCTCAATTGCATCTCTGAAAATTGTAAAAGTAGGTAAAACCATGCACGGGGAAAAAAAATGCAGTCATATTTGACTGTCTGCAGCATGAATCCTGTCATCAGTAATAGTCATATAATTTTAAAGAAGCCAACCGTTAAGTCCCTTGTTCACCTTCAGTGAAGTTACATCCGTAACTAGTGCAAGTAGAGAATAGTTTCCCAGTACACATTTGCTTCCATGGGACTGCCCCATAGTTGTCAGGAAGTGGGGCAGGGACTCAGGTCAAGCAAAGTCACGGTGAATTCAAGCAGAACTACTTTGTGGTGCAACAGATCATCTATCTGGGAAAACATGCATTATTAATCCTGTAGGTGTCTGTGGTGAAGAAA
This sequence comes from Phaethon lepturus, assembly GCF_000687285.1. Taxonomy (NCBI): domain Eukaryota; kingdom Metazoa; phylum Chordata; class Aves; order Phaethontiformes; family Phaethontidae; genus Phaethon; species Phaethon lepturus. Next base: position 16,749 of record NW_010542473.1, on the reverse strand, counting down.
CACCTGCAATGTCTTGTCCTCCTGCCTACCATGATAATTTGCCCTCTTTGCTGTAGGAGACTGTCTGCTCCTTGGGAAGAAAGTGCCCACCTGCCTTGCAGGACTGTGTTAGAGTGGAATGAGCTTGATGCTTATTTACTGGTTTCTGCATTGTCCCATCTGCTGGGTTTATGCAGAGGTGAGCCCTCCAGGCTCCACAGAGTCAGTCATGTGGAGGTCGTCTGCCAGATAGCCACTCACTACCACCTGTGATATAAGAAAAGTGCCAATGCAGTACCATGTATTTTAGCATGGCATAGTTTCTAGATAAACTGAAGACCATCTTGAGTTCCTAAGGAAAGAGCTGGCAAGCTCTGTAGTTCTAGAATGAAGAAAAAGTGTTATGCTGTGAGAAGACCATACCTTGACCTCATGTTCTATGCAGGTGAAGCTTAGATGATTGGCTTGTAAAATAGCAACTCTGTAGTTAGAAGGTCTGTTGTTTAGATGGATTAACTGTTCTATGGGAATAAAAGGTCTGTGCGTGCTGCCTCTAAAACCAGAGGCACTTGGAAAAAAGATACAGCAACAGCTGAGTTGGCTTCAGAAGCACTGTTGCTATGCTTGCATGTTTGCATGATACTGTCCAGCATGTCCAATTCAGATACATTACTTCGGACATACGGTGGCAGAGATGTGGCCACCTGTGCCTTAAAAGTCAGCAAAGCTGCACAGCTTAGAATAGCACTATATCGGAGAGCTCTGCTACCAACAACGTCACCGCTAACCTTCTGTTTTCTTCTCCATTTCGCATCTCTATGCTTTTGTTACTGCAATTATTGTGGTCTAGATGACTGTTCAGTAGTATTTTTTTCTTTGTTTAGATTCTCTCCTTATCATATTTCTCATTTTCCCAGGTTAAGTAAGCATTGGTTATGTCACTCCAGCACAGTATCTGTCAATAGAGGGAGAACACTTAATATCTTAGTAGGTCACTCAACTTCTTGGGTAGGGACCAATGAGTTATCAACTTCCACCTCTGATATGTATTCTTTAATCATCATTTATATATAAACTTGGACTCCCTCTGAAAACATCTAGAGTTTGTAAATCTGATATATGGGAGTTCATACTCCTGTTCAGGTTCTGAGGTCCACACACACGATTGGGGCTTTTCAGGTGATTAGAGAAGATTGGGCAGAAACACATTTTTGTATCTTGAAGATGTAGTGAGGAAGAAAAAAACTTGTGCGTAAGATTAGGTTGTGTGATTAAGATCAGTTCTGGATCTAAAACTTAGAAGCATTTTCAAAATTGCTGTCAGACCTGAAACATTGCAACTGTGATTGCGGTGGTTTCCCTCCCAAGAAATTTTTATCTACGTTGTAGAAAAAGGCATGAAAGGAAGAATAGCTGGTGGTTTTGAAGTCCATTTATTGATGGTGTTATGGGATCCTTCTGGTTCTGCTGCATCGATCAACTAAATAGCCTCTAATCCCAGAGCTGCAGGAGTCTGTCTCAGTCAACGCTGAAGAGTAAACAATGCTGTGTAGCACGCCAGAACTAGTGCTTGAGAGGCCACAAGGCTGCTTCTGCCACTTGAAGATGAGATTTTGTTACGTGGTTTTGAGCCTAGACGTAGACTGAGCTCCAATTGATACGCCACAGAAAACACCTTATTTTAATATGCAAGAAGCAAATAACAGAATGGTGGAAAAGCAGCAACACTAAAATGCGCTTCAGGTGGTGAAGCTTCAGAGCTGCTTCAAGTCTTTTCACATTTAGTAAGCTTTAAAAACTGAATTTAGTGTTCACAGCGGCATGTTAGTGTCCTGCTGCAAAGGCAGCAGGTTTTTTCCATTCTGGCACTACATTGGTGTGTCTGAATTTAGGCAGGTTAAAGAGTTTTCAATTCTGAAACTCTGTGTTATGCAATATGCTTAACACAAGGAATGCTCATCTTACATGTAATACTGGGAGTTAAAAATCAATCTGAAGTCATAGCTGTGAGCAGATATTCCTTCTCTGGTGGTCACATTGAGCCTGTAAAAGCTGTAGTGGTACATGTGATATTGCTTTTGTTGCAGGGCTTTTGTGCTGGGAGTTGGCATGAGTAAATATTGTTTCATGGCTCAGCAGGTCTCCACATGTCATTTTTCAATTGTTTATCCCATTGGATAGGCTTATTGTAGGATACAGTGTTACCGTGATGGACTGGCAAAGGAAGACTGATGAGAGAAGAGTGCTGGTTCAGTGAAGGATGAAGGGCAGGATTTGGAGCTTTGATCTCGTTGCAGGTCATTTTAGTCAAACAGTTCCTACGCTGCACTTGGCCTCTGCTGGGGGAATTGATGGTCTTACAGTCCCTGGCCTGGTGACTGTCTGGGTAATAAAAGCAGTATTAAACTGTCTTATGTTCCTAAAACTGTAGTACTGGTATGAGCTAGCAGTGATTTGAGAGGTCATGATGTTCTTTTGCAGGTTGAGCTGAGCCTTTTATTTCAGATTTGTTCAGGGAGATTTATTCAGGTCTGCCTGCCTTGTTCTGACAGGAGTCCCCTACCAGCCTGAGCACTACAGTGGTTCATAAAAGCAATGCAGTTTTTTCCATTGGAATACCTGATTTTCAAATGCAGGAAGAAATAGGAGGGAGGCAAGGAGGGTGGGATGTGCTATTGAGAAGAATTGCTTTCATACAAAATGAACACTCAAACACAGATCTCTTCAGTACATCTTCCTGGTGCATTATCTCTCTCTCCTTGGCTCGTGGTACTTGTTCAGTTGTTATAGAGACATTTGTGTGGAAATTTCCAGCCTAGTAATGTGCAATAATGAATCTTTGCAAGGTACTGCAACATGTTGGGCCCTGATTCAGCAAAGCAGTGAAATGTGTATGTACACATAGGTTTGCCTGTTTCATTCGATCAAGGCTGGATGCTGTTGTGACCTTTGAAGCTAGAGCATTTTCTAGCCTTATCAACAAAAATACTGTAGCTTCATTGCCTGACATTTACAGCAGAAAAACAAAAACAGAGCAGCTTGAGAGTCAGCATGACTAGAAAGATGCAGTAATTCAAGCTGTTAAGATTTATGGTTATTGCTAGTGGAGGATATTAAAGTAATTCACTGACATGATATACAAGGCTTGTGATCATTTCCCTCAAAAAAAATTGAAGGACAAGAGAATAAGGAATGCTTTGTGTTTGTGTTTTTCATTAGAACTGAAAAGCTCACTATTTCTGATTTTTTTGGGTGGGCACTTACTCTTGTGGCTTTTGATAAGCCCTTCCCAGCTGCTAACTCTCATATTTCTGCTCATCCTTTAAAACGGCTAGAAGCAACATGGCAGCTGGCTGCCAAAAGGTGATGTGCATTAGGGCTGTGTTAAACAAAAGACATAATTTTCTTGGAAGTAATTTTTTTAATACTAGGATGCGTACTAGGTCGCTTACAGTTTATACCAGTAAATATAACTCTGAACCTGAACTGCTGTGCAGAAATGTATAATTATGGGGCTGGTTTTTTTTGTTGTAATTATTAATAGCTATTGAAGCAAAATATTTTAGCCTCCTGGACACATTTCTATAGAGAATGAAACTAGCAAGCTCAAGTAGCCATGAGAATTAGTACTTTTATAGATAATTTGGTTGTGTAATTGCAGAATCTGCCAGTCGGAGCCTTTCAGAAGAGCTAACAGAATATTCGTTTTCAATGAGGATGTTGGGATATAGCTATAAATTTTATACCTTCCTGAGCTAGAAACAGTTGAATGCAGGAATCTGTATCCTAGCTGAGAAGCAATGGATATCCTTTCTGTGTCACAGGCATTAAAAAGACATTTTGCTAATTAGCTTTATTTTGACCAATACCTTCACTACAAACGTTGATAACTATAAACATGAAAGATGTCCTCTGGTGGCTGAGGAGGTCTGACATGCCCTGTGAGATGTGACCCACCATGTCAGATCTCTCTCACTCTGCTATCAGTGGCTGTGTGCTATATTAGGCACTGCCTCATCAAACACGACAGGATATGAGATGACCACAGGGTATGGCAAACTTAAAGTAAAGCTCCCAGGGCCCTTCATGGAGTTCAGACAGGAAACTGGTATTTTGCCACCAGGCTAGCAGGTGCCCACATTGCTACCCAGGACGTGCGTGATGCCTGTAGCAGAGAAGCTGCCTTTCAGTCCGCACGCTTCCAGCTGCCGTACCTGACCAGGTCAGCAGCACTGAAAGCTTCAGAGGAAGCCTCCGTCAGCTTCAGCTGTGGGACACCAAGAACTGTAGCAGGGAGAGTAGTGACCATGTCACCATGGAAATATCATGATTTCTACCATGCATTTGGAGGGAAGAAGGAAAAGTTTTTACTTAGTCTCTGATTTAAACAGCAAACTGGTCAGGATTGACAAAGAGCATGAATAATTACTCCTCTAGCCATTTATGAAGGTACCACATGTAAATCTTTGTATATGCCATTTGTGGAAGGAAATTGATGTTGTACTGCAGTAAATGTCGGGGGGTTGCTAGCTCCTTCTTCAATACTCGCTGTTACAGGTTGGAGAGAGGAGGCTTTACGGATCACTTCAAAGAGAAAGTTGAGATCAGCTGGTCTTGGCGCTCTGATCCTCTCCAGATTTTAATGTTTTAGGGTTATTAGCAGGGGGTTCCCAGCAGGTGGCCCTCAACTTCGGATTTCATCTCCCCAGTTGGTTTTATGATGTCTGATTTTTGCTGACCTTGCAGGTCATGTTAAGAGGCCTATATTTTGAAGGGGGAGAAGAGAGTTAAGTTTTTGTATGAGGAAGTTTCACTGCTTTTTTTTCTAAACCGATGCTTTGATAGTTTGGCCATGCTTTAATCTTTAACTTTGGAACGTATAGGGACAGGGGCTGCAGAAGCTGCGTTTGAGGTATGTGGCTGTGAATATGCTCAGCGTTCTGCTGAAGACTCAAGACCCTGGCCAGCTTAGGGAGCTGTCAGATTCAGACCCCGGGCACTGCTAGGAAGCTGCTAGGCCAACCCTAAACTAACAGTAACTGTAAGATGAGGTCCCAGTGTTCAGCTCATGATGATTACATATTAGGTAGTACTCAGGCTCTTACCACCACGTGCATCTATTCTGTGGGAGAAGTTCCTTGTCATTTGCATCAGATCCAATGTTCATATAAGTTGATGGAAAGTTTCATTCTGCTGATGCCAATGGAATTTGGATCCAGTGCTGTTTCTTGCAATGATTAACTCGTCCTGGTTGTCAGAGCTAGTAGTTTCTTTATATGGCGAAGGGTATATAATTAACTGAAGAAAAAATACACACCCTAATTTAAAGTAACTGGCACAGCTACCACTTCCTAGCATGTGTTAATACAAGTGAAATAGGTAACCTTATGTGAAGTAGTATCAGAGGCAAAGTGATGTGAAGAAAATGATGTGTTTAAAACCATGAGCACTTGAAACTTCACTCTAGTGGAAATAGCTCACATTTGAGGTTTTCTCTTTCTTTCTGAGCAGCTTTGACCTCATGGTTTGAACATGTGGTGTAGTGCTGGCTCTGGAACCCCAGACTGACCTTGGACTTGTCTCCTTAGTGCTTTTGACCAAGTTGTCTAACCTGGCCACATCTTGCTGGCATGGACATTCAAATGACAGATGACAGGCTGCAGCTTTTAACTCCCTGTGTGCCTTTACCTCTTGGGCACCAGGCTTTTCTCAGAGAAGGAAAGCAAAGGCACTTTTTCACTGTTAAACACTGATGAGAGCAGCCAGAGCCTGGTCCATACAAGACCAGTCCATCTTTCAGTGTTTCTACCCACAAGGTTGGCTTTTGGATCTAGTTCCAGATCGTTCAATCCCAAGTAGAGTATTTTCATTCTGGTCATGTGGCTGCCTTGGGCTTTACCAGCAGCCAAGACATGCATCATGGCCCCATTTCCCCATATATGTTATAAGTGACCTTTCTGCCACTGCAATTAATGATCTTGGAGGGCCTCACCTCTTACCTTTTTTCTGAAAGCAGAATTCTTGTAGTTTAACAGCAGTGCACTTTTGCACTGTATTTTACCATGTGTTCAGTGTATTTGTGTTCCTCGTGTCAGATATGATTTTTACAGCCTAGCAATTGATTTTTCAAAACTGGTAATGGAGCATGGGGCCAATACTGCACTGGAAGTCCCACAGAGTAGCAAAAGGACGTATTACACTGGTAGTATAGTTTCATCCTGCTTGCAAAATGGTGAAGCCCCATGTAAACACTGGCTAGGATAACCCTTCTGGCAACTCAGAGTCCGTCAAAGTGGGCCCATGAAACCTGACCTTTAAAAGAGAAAGGAATCCTGATGACTCACGTCAAGAGAGGGGGAAGCCCATTAATCCATCTCTGTGAGCCAAGCAAAGCATCTACTGAAAAGCCCTTGAGCTGTTAGGGTGAGTGGGGGGGAGGTTTGGGGAAAGGTGGCCTCTCTCCATGCCACGGAGAAAAATAGCAAGTGTCCCGTTTAGAGGTAGCCATCTCCTCAACTGTCCTTCGCGCAGCTCTAGATTGATTATGTTTGTTAAGGAAGAAGAGATAGTGTTGTCTTGCAAGGAAGATAAGGCAGGAAAAGATAATTACCTCAAGAAAGATAATCTAAACATTTTTAATATGTTAAGCATCTCAAGTAAGTCCAACTTTTTCAAAACTGCTAACAGTGTTGTCATGGACTGAGATAAGAAAAAGAGCAGCAAGAGCAAGCTTTGGTTCTCTTTGTTTTATTGCATTGTATGTTGAATGTTGATTTAAGTGTTTATTACAATTAACAGGTTTCAACATGCTGTTTGACTTACTTTAAATAGGTGGGTTTGAAAGTGAGCAAGTTCAGAGTCAGCCTAGTGACTCCTGCTTTGCTACCAGGAGTAGTTTTTTAAAATCTTGTCAGGTTTTTAAGTGACATTCTTCTTGTACTACCTGGTTTAAGAAAAGCTTCCAAAATGTGTATACTTACTATAAAAAGCCATTTAGTTGTGTTAGAGCATTTGGTGGGGGAGTCCCAACATTGACAAACATTTTTAGTTTGTCCACTACAATGAAAAATAAGTAATAGGAACAAAAAGGATACATTCCACTTTCTCATCTTTGCAGTTGCCAAGAAAAAGCAATTTCTTCCAGTTTGCATAACACAAGGCCAGACACATGGGAAATTAGACCTTTCTGTCTTAAAGCCTCAATTCACCAGCTGGTGTTCCAGTTTCCGTAGGACTATATTGTTCTGGCAGAGCTGGCAAATCGGTTGCCTTGTGTTAGATTTACCTTCCAGGTGTTTCAGTCAGAATGGATGGGCTGCAAATTGCACTGTAGCCGAGGCAGCCCTCAGCATGCCTGGTTTTTAGAAAGTTGTTATTACTTGTTTGTTTATTTGTTTATTATCACACTGTAGGAGCACCAAGCATGTGAACCTCACTGTGCAAAATATTATACACACATTTATTTAAAAAGGTGGGCTCTGCCCTAGAGACCTGATAGTCTGACCATTGGAGAGAGGAAGGCAAATCTTCAATCGACGTTGCATGTGTTGAATATTACAGAAATAACAAGGCTTCCAGAGAGGTTCACAAAGAATGGGACTTGAATCAACATTCATGAGGAGTGTGGGTTTTTTCAAGGTTGGAGGATTTTTCACATAGGCCAAAGAAATAAACCTTAACAGGATTTTGTCTGTTTCATTGTCTGTGTTTTTTTTGTCAGAGGACATGCAGGATATTCACATTTACTAATTGCTTATGTTCATTCTAGATGGGATACACTCCTTTGCATGTTGGCTGCCACTACGGAAACATAAAAATTGCTAACTTCCTTCTGCAACATTCTGCAAAAGTTAATGCCAAAACGAAGGTGAGTTTTCCGCTTCTGTCTCGCTCATTCTGTGGTGGGGGCTTATGTACCGTGCCCGCTGCAGCCTTTCCCTTTCTCTGTGCCTGCAGAACGGGTACACGCCGCTGCACCAGGCTGCGCAGCAGGGGCACACCCACATCATCAACGTCCTGCTCCAGCATGGCGCGGCACCCAACGAGCTCACTGTGGTAAGTGGAGAGGGGCCACCGTGAGGCTGCCCCTTTCCCCTCGGGCTGAGTCGTCGCACCCCACGTAAAGCATTCGAGCAAGAGAAATGTGGAAAAAATGTGTGTGGTGGGAGAGGAAGAGAGCAGAGGAAGCCTACTGCCATTGCTCCCACATCCTCTATGCCATCATCTCTTCCAAAACGAGAAGAGCAAACATCTGAAAATCTTTTCATTTTCATCCCATTTCTGTAAAGAGTTAAAAACTTCCAGTTATATATCCTACTACACAAAATATATTTATCTCAATTGCCGACACGCAAACATTTATTTGACCTGTGTTGTGCAGTTTCTACATTTAACTTTACTAACATTCAACTTTTGGTGTAAATGTTTCAATTGCTAGAATGGAAACACTGCCCTCGCCATTGCTAAGCGACTTGGCTACATTTCAGTTGTTGACACATTGAAGGTGGTGACAGAAGAGACCATGACTACAATTGTAAGTACAGCTTAGTTCAGCAGTGAATGGAAGAATTTTTCCTAAGCCAATGTATTCAGCTTTGTTTAGTTACATGTCTACTGAGATTCCAGTTTAATTTCCACCCATTTCCTTTTAGCAATATAAAGTGGATATGAAGTCAAATATGAGCAATGTATTTTTAAGGTAGTAGACATTATTAGGATGTGTGCAGAAACAGTACCAACCAAGCAGAAGATGGACAATGTAAATGACTGGTCATAGCTGCAATTTTTTTCTGCACATCTTGTTTAGAGCACAAACCACATGAATACAGGCTGGTTTGTAGTTGAAAAGACATTCCTACAGACTTGTGTAAATGGAAGCTGCTTCTGCCTTTTGAGAGGGTTTGCCAAGGGACTGATGTATAATGGCTTGTATTTGGCCTGGGAACCTATTCTGATCTAAAAAGTGGTTGGAATTTATTTAAAAGCACCTTGTTGTGTAGTTTCTGGTGTCTTCTGAAAGATGGCGGAAGGCTGTCTTCTGCAAGCAGCCACAGTCAGCTCCTGCAACCCCAGATACCCATTCACTGACGTATGCGTGGACTCCAGCTCGTCTGTCTTGCCTCTCGGGAAGACTCATTGCAGTGTTAGCCAGGAGAGATTAAAGGGACTAGCAATGGTCAAACATTACCTGCTGTCAGAAAAATGGCGATTCACAGTGTCCAAAATATTTCTCAGGTCTTTTGTTCATTAACGTTTTGACAAATTGCTCCATGAAGAAAACAGTTTTATGTGGTGTGGAGCCTCCATGCACCACCATAGTAGTAAAGCCAAAATTGGGTCTTAAGAACATAAATTCAGAGCATTGGCTCCAAATTTACTTTTTACTTTCTGCAACTTTTTTTTTTTATTAAAAAGAGAGAAGTATGTGCACATATGCATTTTTAGGCGTATCAGAGACAGAAAACAGTTACTGTGTGTTCCATGTTTTGTCATCACCCATTTGTGTGGTCTGTCAGTGCAAGCAGGTGGTTGCAATATGATGAGCATTTGGGATGACAGGCAGATTTTAGCTCTGCTGCTGCATGAGTCTTTTCTTCCTATGACTTCCGTGGTCTATAATTCAGTAGCTTACAGAAAACCCACCAGACAAAAGACAAATTTCGTAACAATAAAACATAAAGGAATATGTCAGAAGATAATAGAGATTTTTTTTCTTAGAGCTTTTGTCTAGGTTTTCTCAGGAGCACGTTACTCTGTAGAAAGATTCCAGAATAGTTTTCCACAGCCTGAAAAATTTGATGAAGATTATTATACGGGGTAGCATAAACTTGAATGATTGTCTAGTATACAACTAAGTAGCTGCAGGAAAAGTAAAACCACATTTTTATATTAAGAACTCCCAGTGACATAAGGTTATTCTTAAGCTTGTAGAACCAAGAAACTGGGGGAGTTTGTGCTGCATAAGATGACTGATCTTATCAGAACATGATTATGTTCTGTAGATGAAGAAGAGTAAAGAGATGGTGGGTCAGGCTGTGAATTGTGCGAGAAGAAATGTTAGATGCTGCAAGGCCTATACTACCCCAAATACCTACTGTCAAGAGAAGCCCAGAAATAATTTCCATTAAAATCAGAATATGCTGCTTATCAGTCACAAGTGTGTAATTGTCAGACTTTGGAAGTCTAGACATGAAATCTGATTTACAGCTGAGGGTCTTAAAAACTCAGTTTGCCTGCTGAGACTTACTTTTTGAGACCTGTGGCTAAACAACTCCTAAAGGCAAATTTAATGAAACCAGGGATAAACATAGCTAATTTTACTAAAATTTATACTCAAACACAATAAAAAAATCCAGTAGTGCCTGGAAAAAAAAAAAAAGTCCTGTGATTTTGCTAGTTTAACAGCAATGTGTTAAAAAGCTTTGGAAGTAATTCCCACAAAATTAAATAATTGTGAAACTTTTTATAAGTTTTGTGATTGAGCATGTGGGAGCTCTTCTGCCTGTATCAAGTGACGACAGTTGCCCAAGAAATGTGAACTGCCAAATGAGTATTCATGAGGCCAGAGAAGAACTGAAATATTTTAAAATAAATGAAAATGGAAAAGCTATTTTGTCCTCCTGAACTTGTTAATGCCTTCTTATTCATATATGAAGGATGAGAAGTAATGGTGGTTAAAAATAATGTAATATAAAAATCATGGGTTTTGTTGTTTGTTTTATTTTTTTTTTAATTCCACTGCACTCCTTGACTGGTAACTCAGCAAGGTCTCATGTGTGACCTAAAATTTAACCAGTGCTTGTTGTACTGTACCTCAAGTGGAGAGTACAGTGTGTGTGTTGCTCATGGTATGCACAGGCATTCTAGGAACAGATTTCAGGCATTCATAACATTTTTTTTTTCCTGCTTCTAATTTTTTTTTAAATTGGTCTTTGAGTCTGAATCAATATAAGCATCAGGATGAAAATCAACCAGCCACTTCTTAAAGGATATGATTTAGCCTGCATGTGGTTACAATTGTTCTCATCTGTGGGAAAAAAACACAGTCATGCTGAGGCACCTCTGAAAAAATTCACATAGATTAAGCCTGCTCCCAAATTGCAGCATTTTTCTAATGACAAAGGATAAATACTTCCCTCAGAAAGTTTGGTTTAAATAGAGATGATGTGTTCCTGCTCAAAATTTAGATGATTATTTAAAGAGTTCTTACTAAACCCCTTAACATGAAACTTTTTTCAGTGTATTTGTTTCTTCTCTTGATATCACCATCTTCTAGGCTTTCAGCTCATGCTTTTTCTGCTGTGAAAATATGAATATATTTTAAAACGCAAATATAATATTGCCCATTTCTGTAGTCTTTTTAATGTATAGTTCAGTGCATCTATAAAAAGAAAAGTGAATAAGAAGCTAAAAAAAATCAATCTTGTTTTGCTAACTGCAGATAAAAAATATGTCCTGCCTTGCATTTAATTTTCAAAATAACTATAATTTTGGGAAGAATTATGTCTGTACTCTGAAATGATTTTTTTCTTTGACAGACTGTTACAGAAAAGCACAAGATGAATGTACCTGAAACCATGAATGAAGTTCTTGATATGTCTGATGACGAAGGTATTAAAAACTCCTCTTGCTTATTTTTCAGTCTTTTGCTATTGTAAGAAATGTTTGTTTAAAAAAAACCCAGTGAAACAGTACAGTATTAGTTGGATACGTCTTTGCACATTAGTTACTGTTTTACGTTGATTGTTTTGTTGACGCATTCATACTCTATGCTTTTATTTAATTATTTTGTTTATTTAAATCATGCAGTTCGTAAAGCCAATGCCCCTGAAATACTCAGTGATGCTGAATATTTGTCAGATGTTGAAGAAGGTATTTGTGCATTTTTGTATTGCAGTGATATTTAACTTAAGCCTCTTCCTTCTATTTCATCTATCTGAAAATTAATCCTTTCAAATAATTTTCTTATTATCCCACTAACAATAATTTCTGCTTTACAATTAAGAATGCTTGGAAAAATTCTTTGAGCTATTCCTGATAATACTCTAATTTTTTCTGAATGTCTTACTCCCAATTTTTTAATCAAATTACCCCCAGTTTCCTGGAATACTCCTTTTGCTGCTGCTTCTGTAAAGCAGAGAATTGTTTTATTATTGTAACTGAAAAAATAAATATAGGATAAAAGGGTCAAATATCAAAACATATTGGATTAAATAACTGATAGTGAAAGTAATTGCAGAACAAATGATTTTTTAGTTGGGGTTTGTTTTTGTTTTTTTTTTTTTTAATTCTGATGTGGATTAAACTCTGAAATGGTTGATTTACACTGATAGTGGACACTTAGCCTGGAAAGAAGTTATTTTCAGGGTGAGGTTTTTTTTGTTTGTTCTGGGTTTTTTTTATGTGTATAACATTTTAGTCATGATATGTGGTAAAACCACATCAGACTACTTTTGTCTTTAATATAAGAGGATGCTGCATTGGACTCAACATGTTGGCATTTGTTAGGATTAAGAAAGTAGTTTGTAGCTGAGACTTCATCTGTATTATCCTGCAAAGTGATGTTGAAATCTGTGAGAACAGCAATAAAACCCTCTGTTTTCAGCACCTTTAATAAGTCTCTGGAGCTATTGGCACTAGCAACCTGCCTGTCCCAGCTCACTCCTCAGTGCTGGGCAGGCTTGACATGGCTTCAGTGGTCCTCAAGTATTTAAAAGTCCTTTGGCAGTTGCTTCCCTCCTCTATATCAGCATCCTCTGTTAGGTCAGACCTCTCCTGGTTTGGATGTGCAGGAGTCCATGAGAGTTTCACCAGGAACTGCAGGTTTCCAGAGGCCATGGCAGGATTAGGTTCCCAGTGGCATTTTGAAACAGGAAGGTCTTGAGGTGATGAAGAGGATGAGTGTCCTGAAGGCTTTTTTGTGTGTCCCAATTCACTTGCATTAGAGCTGCAGTTTTTTCTTCTCTAGTAGGAGAACAAGTGACTGGGTTAAATTTTCTTGTGCTTCCTTAGTTAATCTCTAGTGATATATTTACTTTTAATTTTCATAGCATTTAAGCAGTAAGGTGTAAAAGCTATTTAGCTAAATTCATCATGTGCAGCTTTTGTTTAATTCATGCATTGAGGCTTTTGGTTTGTTTTCAGTTTGTCATTGTGTTCCCATTGCTGCAGTTCCAACTGGATAGTGTTCTTACCCTACACCTGTGTTTTACAAATAGCTCTCTTAGGCTATTGTATTGCTCAAAATACTGTATTGTTTTAACTGACTGGAACCCTGATGCATAACAGTGTTAGTTAATGGAGCAGTGACTACCGCCGTATCCCATGGCACAGCATGTGGTGAGGTACAGATGAGAAACACTCCTGTATGGAATCTGAACTTTAGAACCAAAGATGTAAAACGTGTCTTTTAATATACAGGATCATTTGTTAAGGCCAAATGCAAAGCCTGCAGGGATGTGTGAGATCTGTGGTAGGTTTTTAGAGTCACTGACTCTCAGTTTAACTAAAAACAAACCAAACCAAATATTAAGAATGCAGGTAATACAATCAATTCCTTGCCTAGAGACTGTTCTGCACCCTTGTTGTTACTAAGGGAGCCAAGAGACTGGTTTATATATAACAGGGTCATTTTCCAACCAAACACTGAAAAGGAGTGCTCAAATCAAGTGATAGGTATTTTATTAATCTACGCTGAAGCATTCCACTGTGCAAGAACATGTGCCGAATTACTGGCTTTGAGGTAATAACCACTGTCTGTCTCTCTTTCCTGACTTGCACATCTGTAAAGACAATATACCAATGCCCATCCCCACAGCTTCTCAGTGTTGATAGGGTATTTACATATAATGCATCCACTTATGCTGTGGAAATTAATCTGCTCAAGATGGTAATGCACGCTGACAAATCTCATAGCCAGGGAGCTGACTTCCAGGCGAGAGAAGGGCACAAATTTACCACCCATATCCGAGCTCTCCCTCACTTGGCTAACGTTGATGTCATCAGCCAAAACTCTTCAGCAAGAGAAACTTGTTCAATGATTTCTTAATATGCCACAATCCTCAAGGTTTCTCTCATAAGAGCAATTGAAGCCTTGGAAAGTGGAGTCTCAGAGCTCAGAGACAAATGTCAGGAAACTATTTCCTTGCATTTATGTCTTGCTGTGCCCACTAAATTAGTATTTACAGAGCAATTGTTTAATTTTTCTTCCCTGCTGAGGACAGTTTGGTTTGGAGTCAGACTGGTTGAGAGGACAGACCTTTTCTTCCTTTTCCTAGACTACTCTAGCAATTCTGCCCAAATGAGGTTAAGTGCTGGGAAACTGCTACACCACAAAAAAGAAATGGTGGGTTTTTTTTTTTTTTGGAAGATGAGAACATGATTTTGTGGGGAAAAAAATGAAGGCACATCTCTGTATATAGCAGAAAGTTTGTAGCAGAATATAGAGCAATTCTGATGCACACTGAACATATGCTCTGCTTTTATTTTTAAAGAGATTGCAAATCTTATAAATGTGAAACCTGAGACTGCAAGAACCAGGTCTTCCCTCTTACTGTCTCCAGATGTGAGCTTGCACCCCACACCCTGTGTAGCTGCTGGGAGCCCCAGCGGTGCGCCCCGTGGCCACGGGGCTGGTGGGGAGCCAGGAATAGGCCATGCTGAAGCACACCCCAAGCTGTCTGCGGGAGGCCTGGAAGGAACCCCCTCGCATACCCAGCTTTGGAGCATCCCTCTGGGTGCGTGCGAGAGCTTTGAGCTGGTGGAGGAAGCTGAAGCCCTGCTGCAGCTGCCACAAGCCAGCAATGAGCTCTGTCACAACAGCCCCCGCAAAAGCTGCCGCTGCTGTTTTGGAGGCGAAGGGACAGCAAGCAATGGAAGCTGATACAAAGAGGGGTGAGACTATGTGAGCAGTGAAGAGAAAAAATCCAAACCAAAAAACAGTTCAGGTGTTGAGAATTTAGGCAGTCATTGTTGGAGAAATACTTATCGTGGAGTTTTTTTTTTGGTTTTTTTTTTTGTCTTCAGTAGATAACAAACTTTTGGGTGTAAATAAGGACACTGTTTTAAATCCATTTAATGGGGATTCCTCTCAGTAGGAGTAAGTATGATGCTAATTAATCCCTGGCAGATTAGACAAATGTCCTAAAAAGACACGAGTGCACTCTGCCTGATCCCCAAAGTAGGTGCTGAGGTACAGCAGTTGAAGTGCTTTTAACACAGGTCAGGGCATCCCCTTGCATGAAAGTCTGTTATTGATCATTGTACGATGGGGTGATTTATTATATTTTTATGCTCAGAGTTTTCTGAGTTTCTTTGTCTCCATAAAATTTTAGAGACTAATAGAAGTTTCAGGAGTTTGGTATTGGCTTTTCTTGAGAAAAGGTGACAAAGGTGATGAGAGGTATGGAAAAGCTCGGGGAGAAAAGAGTAGATAGAGTAGGACTGTCTATCCTAGAAGAAAAAGCTGAATTGAGCGATGGGCTAGAACGTATAAAATAGCGGGTGGCAAAGTGAGCAGTAATGCTTGCTGCTTCTCCAGAAATCCAAGAACATGGGGCATCAGTGAAACCAGCAAGGGGCTGATTCAGCTTAAATTAAAAAGGCTGCACTTCCTGCAACAGGTAGTTGAATTGTGACTCCCACATCCGCGTGTGGGGAATGCAAAAAGTTTACAGGAGTTTGAAGTGTAATCGGAAGAATTTAAAAAGGTGGAGGGTGGGCAGAACACCTATTCATGACTATACAAACCTCTTGCAGCTTTACAAAATGTGTTCTTAAATCACTGCCAGCTAGAAAAATGTCCCGGAGGACTTCCACTGTTTCATGTTCCTGTATGCTTCTGTGAAGTGTGGCTGCTGTCAGGGACAGGGTATATACTAGGGCTGACAGGCTTTTGCTTTGACCTACTGCCGCTGTTCTTTCCTGGATTTTGAAGGGTTTTCTATACTTGTGGTAGCTATGCTTGCCCGCTGTTAACAGGGGCATCATCTTTCTTCAACACATAACACGTTATGAAGGGCAGGATGGCAACTGCAGCAAAGCAGTATTGTCTTTCTTTGGTTTTTGCTTTTTCATCAGTGCCTCACTTCTTGGGTATTTCTCTATCATTTGTGTTCAGAGGTGAATTTTGTCTTCACTTTTCCATGGAACCTTTCTGCAGGAATACAGTATGCTGTGAGCAAACACTGTGCTCCTTACCTGAAATGCAGAGGATTAGGCTGTGGCACCTAATTAAACAGAGTGCGGTTGCTGAAACGTGCACCACCCATTTTGCTCCAGCCTCCCACGATCACAAAACAATGTCTGGAATTCTTTGAAATTACCACTCCTAGATGCAGCTTGTCCTTTGATGAGAACATTTCATCAGAGTGATCGTGCTCCAGCTGGATTAGCTGCAGAGCAGGAGAATAGCTAACGTATTTTGCAGCTCAACTGGAATAGCACTTTATCATTCTCCACCTTGCCTTTGACGAATGATGCTCCTAAAGAAAATGCCTTGTCTTTTCCTTACGGGGGCACAGTGCTCATCTTCAGGTGGTGTAAGGGCAGAAGTTTCTAAATTTACTTGGCCTGGTTAGCAGCGACTCAAGGTTGCCCGAATCTCTGACCCTCCCTGGCCACTCTGTCACCTCCCAGGCCACAGTCTGGTTTTGTTTTGTTTTGTTTTTTTTTCCCACCCCTCAAGCACCTGAATTTTCTCTCGGGACACAAGCAGCCCACGCTGGGGGTGGCGGGGGCAGCCCCCAGACCCCACCGTTGGCACCCACGGAG
>NW_010542472.1:10558-14889 GCF_000687285.1 Phaethon lepturus | reverse complement strand
GCGCGCGGTGCCGTTGCCGCGAGGGCCGAGTGCTGCGCTGCTGCGGGGCTCTGCCTGCGCCTGCATCAGTGGCCCAACCGCTCCGCCGTCTCCGTGTCACCCAGCCTTTCAGCCCAGGTGTCCTCGGGGCTTCTTGTGACCCCCCCAGCCCATGCAGGGGGCTGCCGGAGCAGCAAACCTGTTGTCCCGGCCCCAGGGACGTGTTGCAAGCCCAGCGATGGAGGATGGTGCCAGGTGAAGCCCCATCCATCCCCGGAGCAGTCCCTGGAGCAAATCCTCCCCAGGAACATGCCCAGGCGTCTCCGGAGAAGAGCAAGTTGGGACGGTGCTGCCGAGGGGGCGAGACGCGGCCCCACACCTCCGCTCACACCCTGGCCTGATGCCTTGTCACTGGGTAGATGCAGGGAACGTGCCCTGAGCCCTTGGGTTGCTCCTTTTGGTTGTCCATGCCCTGCTTTTCTCATCTTTAAAATCAGAGTTTCTCATTTTGACATCTTCTGTGGGGCGCTGAGTTTCTGCACTGGGGTTGAACATCTCCGTGCGGTGGCTCGCCGCCTTGCGCTTCCCACACGGACGGGATGGAGGCCGAGTGGCAGGTCTGGCTGGGTTATTGCCACCAGTATTGCATGGTGGGGTCTGCAGGACACCACAAGGAAGAAGATCCAGCGCAGCCTGAACTGCTTGGACCTAGAGATGCTCCTGCTCGCTCCAGTGGGACAGGACCTCTGGAGGTCTCTGGGCCCGTCTCCTGCCTCGAAGCAGGACTGTTGCTAACGCTAGATCCGGATGGCTGTGGCTTTACGTGACCAAGTCTTGAAAAACCTCCAAGGATGGGCATCCCCCACCTCTCTGGTGGCCCGTCCCAGGGCTGCACCATGCTCCAGTGAAGACTTTCTTACTGTCCAGTCTGAACACAATTCCCAGAGCGTGGTTTGCTGTGCTCGCAAGGACAGTAACCGTGGGCTTTGTTCAACCTGGTTGTCACTGTCACCACTAGGTCTGGTCCAACACAGCTGATACTCAGCCACTCAGTTCCCACTCCGTGACAGCTTTCTAGGGTGACACCAGCCAGTCCGTTGTACCAGGGGTGCTGAGCATGCAGACTGATGACTGTCCTGCATGTGGGACATGATGAGATAGCAAACCCACAGCTTGATGCAGGCATCTTCCAGTCCCAAGCCCTTATTCTGTCCCATGGCAGCTCCATTCCTGGGGCTGCTGAAGCTGACTCCCTTAAGGAGTCATCCATGGGAAAAATCCCATGGGCTGGAGACAGGCTCATCTGACAAATTCACTTTCCTGCAACCTCAGCCAATCTCATCAAGGAAGGAGGTTAAGAGGTAAATGAAGGTGAAGGCAAGAAGGGACAGAGACAGGAGGAAATGAATGCTCAGGAATATCTGTTAAAAAGTGTTTGTCTCGCCTGCCTCGAAGAAAATAAGGAGGAAGAAACCTCCCTGCTTGTTGCTTGTGGGTTTGGGATTCAACTGTTTGGAAAACAGCTACAGCAAATGCAACAAGAAAGAAAACCTTGTTGGGTGATCGCTGAACTCTGAGTCGGGGTGGTGGCTGCAGGCAGGAGACTGCAGGGGAGCCAGAACCTTCCCAGCCAACCCCCAGATGGGTTGAGCACCAGATAATGATGTCCCAGACATCCCCTTCTCTTCATGGGCTCCGAAGGTTGACTAGGTCAGGGGGATACTGCCCAAAGCACCTGGGCTCAAGTCAGAACTCAAAGCCTCTGTCTGGGAGTCTGCTTCTTGGAGGTGTTGGGCTGATCTCATTAGGTCCTGTGGTGTTAAATCAGTATCAGTCATGTTTAAATCCCCCCCCTTGAACGAGTGAGGATTTTGCTCCCAGACACCTATTTGGAAGCCTTTCCAGCATCTCACTTCTGAGATACTTAAGGCTCTGTCCCATGTATCACCAGTGTTTATCTGAGACCACTTTGCACTTGCTTTTGTGTCAGCTCTTGTTCTTCAACTTTATGAGCTCTTTCCCCTCCTTGATGTTGTTTCTCTTGATACATGTAGAGAGAGAAACCACTCTGTCTTCTCAGCTGGGGTTTCCCTGCCCGGCAAAGCCCAGGGGCTTTAGGCCGTCCCTGTCCCTCCCCATTTTCTGGTTGCCATTTCCCATACATGTTCCCATCTGAGCCTCCCTTTCAACATGGTGAACCGAAAAGGTGCGTGCTGCAAGGAGCTGCCGGGACTGCCCCGTACACGGGCATTAATGCTTCACTGTCTCAACTGGAAGTGTCTCACTAGGCACTAAACACCCTCTTCCAGTGCTGTGGCAGAATTGCTTTGTTGTAGGCAGTGACCATCACTTCCAGGTCTTTCTTCTCGTTGGCCTTTTTGAGGTGAAGGGCTCTTTGCTTGGTGCATGACCCTGCACTTTGCTCTAACGGCTGTCATCCTCCTGTCTTCACTCCACTCATCGTGGCTGTTCAGTTCTTCCCAGTTGACATCACCATGGTCCCTGTCGGTGGTGATGTTGTTGCTGTGTGGAGGCTTTGCCAGATTTCTTCCGCCGTGGGTCAAAAACAGTTCCGGCAGGATAGGGAAAATTGTGTGAGATGGATGAGAGAATATGGCCATCTTGAGTGAACGTCTTCCCACCCCTGAGAGCAAGAAACGAGTGGGCAGATGGACACTGGACCAGAAGGACCACCAAAGTTTGCAGGACTGAAGAGTTTAAAGCAAAAGTGGAGGAAGGAAGCTGATAGAGACAGCTGCCACCACACGCTCGGAGCGCGCAGGTGAAGGAGGTTGTTAGAACAGATAAAGAAATATGGGAAGGGAGAAGAACAGATAGCCCAGAGATAGCACGACCTGCGATAAGGAGGGAGATGAAGCAGCTAGAGAAGGGATTGCACCTCCCTGGCAAGAAGACTGGATGAAATCCAGGAGGAACAAGCACAGAGCATTACGTACAGGGGAAGAAATGTGGGCAGGGAGACACAGGAGGTGGAGCAACCGGATTTGGGATGTGAAACTGGGTCATGCAGGGAGTAACGCAGCAGAGCAGTCACAATGCCAAGAGAGGGCGAGGATGGTCAAGCCAGATGTTTTTTGGTGGTGCTGTGTGATGGGGAGGAAGCAAGGTGGGACCGCTTGGGGTAAACTGGACTTTTCTCCTTTCCTCCCTGATGCTTCCTTAGCGTTTTGTCCAAACACACCGTGGTGCATCCGATCCCCAGGTGGGACCGGGCGGCGTTCCTCCTGGTGACAGCCCCTTCATCTTCGCTCTGTGCCGTGATTATGAGGCCCACGTGGCTTCGCGGCCCTGCTAATTGCATTCTGTGGGGCAGTAATTGAATGAAGGCTCACGAGAGCCATGGATCAAAGGCAGGCGCCCATCGATATCTGCCTGCCCGAGAATCCGATTAGCAGGGAGAAGGCATAAATCACGGCTGCCCCTCCCTGACCCAGCAATACTTAATGCAGGTACGGTGCCCAGGCCGATGTCAGGGAAATCTGATTTGCTCACGAAAGGTTAAGCAACACTGTGGATGAAAAATTATTGCGATGCTGTGTCTTCTCGGCAGTCATTCATCTCCGCGCTGCTTGCCATGGGATGGAGGGGCTGCCTGAGCAGGCTTTGGGAGATGATTACTCAACGTCGCTGAGACGTGTGAAGTGTTAAAGACCCCCCGGCGGGGCACGGGGCAGTCGTTTGTATTCATTAGCCGGCCTGCTGCAGACGTCGGCTCGCTCTTTGAGACGCGCGCTTGCTGCTCGGGTCCTCACTTATGGTCCTCGGTGAAGTGGCGGGACCTGATTTCTTCTCTCTTGGTGGCCCTGGGCACTTGTTGCGGCCACCGTGCAGGGGACAGCCATCGGAGGAAGGCCATCCTGTTTCTCCTCCATCCACAGTCCTGGCAACAAAACCATCCCAATGGGGCCAGGCAGCTGCTGCCTGCGGGGAACAGGTTGTGTGGAGACCTGGAAAGAACCTGAACTACAGTCTTTTTCACGACCGTCCCCTTTTTAGGCTCAAGCTGTGATGGGCCCCAGGGCTGTGCAAGAGTGTAGGGGATGCTCTACAGCCCCATCCCACCATTATCATTTGCAGCTCTGGTAATGTTCCTCCACCATGAGGTGCAAAAGGCTGAAGGCAGCACTTGGCTCTTCTCCCCAGATCTTTGGCACCGAGCTTTCAGTCTGCCCTACCAGCCTCTCAAGAAGCCAAAGCCACAGGATTTCCAGGGCAGAGCCTGGTGGGTGACTGGATCTCTAGGTATGTTTCTGCTCCCATCTGTCCAAGAAAGGATGGACAACAGCCTCTAGGCTGTCGTGTTTTGACAGGTCTTCCCTACCTTCCTTCCT
>NW_010542472.1:8128-10527 GCF_000687285.1 Phaethon lepturus | reverse complement strand
GCTCTTCCACTTCTCTGCAGCATCATGATTCAGATTAGAAGAAACCCACAGAAGAGGGGAAAAGCATTCTTCAGGTGGCTGTCCTTAATATGGCTCACGCTGAGGGATGGACCAGCACCCAAGGCCAGTTGGCAGTGGCTCCAGCGGTGGGTGCTCCTCCCTCAGCACCCTCAGCCCCACCTGAAGCTGCAGCTTCTCCTGCTCATCGCAACACAGCTTTGGGGCTTTTTGAGGCAGTGAGATTTGCTTTACAAGGGAGAGATCACTGGGAACCTGATACTTACTGTCCAAAAGTGCTTTTGCTGGCTGCTGGACACATACCAACGGGCTGTAAAGAGGCAGACCCTGGCTGACGTTCCCCAGGGGTTGAGATACGAGTGTGACTTTATCTCGGCTGGGTCCTTTCCTGACCTCAGCTGCCCTCAGCTCCACCAGCTCATGAGAAAGCAGAAAGCTATGTGAAGAGCGTGAAGCAGCCTCTGGCAGGGTGCCCCTGGACGGGCTTCGGCTGCAACGGTGGCTGTTGGAGGTGGAAATCCCTAGTTCCTCTGTTGAGCACCTGCTTCTGGCCTCGGCATCACAGCTTGTGCTGTGAAACCCTCCAGCTCTCATATGCTCCGCTTCCTAGGTACAGACTGGGATGTCTCCGCTTATATCCATCGCTCGGAGGGCTGAGGGCAGGGTATGAGGTAGCCTGCAGTCACTGCAGTGGGAAAAATGTGGGTTTGCATCAGACCGTTGACAGGAGGTGGAGCAGAGCGTGGTGCAAAAGCCCGAGGCCCTGAGCTAAGCATTCACTCCGTGTCTGGTGCTCAACCCCATCCTCCCCGTCCCATCACAGTCTGTCGTGTCCCACTGCTCCATGGGAATCTTCATTCCTCGCTATGGAAAGGCAATTGCTTAAGAGATGCAAAATTTGGCAGGGGAATTAACTTCCTTGGGGGGACAGGATGGGAATCCTGTTGCTTGATGGGCAAAACGTGCCCAGCATGGGGCTGGCGAGACGCTCGAAGCATCTTTGTACCTGGTGTATGGGTTCAGGTCCCTTTGGATACTTCATGGCTAAAGTGTATAAAATACAGAGAATATTTTGTTTATCTCAAAGCGGGTGGTGGACGGGGAATCTGAAGAGCATTTACAGGTAGGAGGTTGCACTAGCACGGCTGGGCTGCACGTTGCATGTGGTGTAGGAAGCATGAGGCTGTTGGCAGGTTAAAGGGTGGTGCAGACAGCCAGGCGTGACGCAGACCTGCGACCCATATTTTGTCCCTAAGGACCGGGTCGGAAGTCCCTCGGAGCTGCGACGCGGCGCGGAGCAAGCCCTTGGCGTGCAGGAGGGGTGCGAGCAGCATCGGTCAGGATGCAGTTCGTTCTCCACAGGCTCCACCAGCTTCCCAGGACGCGATGGCTCCAGCGCTGCGGAGGGGCAGCGAGGTTTGACTTCCCACCCTCTGAGCTGTTTCCTCGCCCCAGCAGACCCAGGAGAAATCAAGCAGCTCACGAGCGCAGCCGCACACTGTGCACCAGCCTCTGCTTCAGCCAAAAATCACCCTTCTCCAGCGCCGCTTGGGAGGAGACAACTCCACTGTCACCTTAGCGGAAGGGATGCAAAGCCAGGTCATCCCCAAGGGCAGACTGGGCTACACATAGCCTTCAAGGTCATGTCCTGGACGTCTCGACATCGAAAGCTTCGCTCTGGCAATCTGCACAGGCAGAAGGTCCCCACGAACAAGCGGTCCTGGGGGTGATGCTGCGCACCCCGGCCCCAGGGGTGGCGAAGCCGCAGCTTTCCTGCCCGGCTCCAGCGCTCCCCCACTGCAGGAGAGCTCTGGGAGCTTCGGCTGCCGCAGACCGGCCCAGGGCTTGCGCACGCGTGCGGTGGCACGCAGGGGCGGGTGATAGCATCTCTCTTGGCCCAGGCTGCTGGAAGGAGTGCACGAGGGTGCTGGCTTCATCGAAAGCCCAGCTTCATCGAAAATTCAGGTGTTGGACACGGAGCACAGTGTATGTCAGGACCGGCCTTTTGGGGTTACCAGGGCAAGATTTCCCTACCACTGACTCCAGCTTAAGACCAAACCCTTAGTCCTAACCCAGGAAAACATTTCACACCTGCTGAAACGCTTGCAAGCCTCTGGGATGCTTTCCCGGGGTAGGGCTGCAGCGAAAGCCCTGAGGCTGTGTCTATACCAGCAAATTAAACAGTTCCAGGGTTCAGACACCAATTATCCTCGCTGTTAAATTGTTAGCGCTCGCCCAGGTAATTCTCAGGCACAGTTCAGGAGCGTGCGTGGCCCCAGACCCTTCCCACGCTGTTTTGGCAGGCAGGGGAGGTCAGTTCAGCGGGCAGAGGCTCGCCCCTGCCAGATGGCCTCGGGGCCGGAGGACGGTCCCAGACACGT
>NW_010542472.1:0-8113 GCF_000687285.1 Phaethon lepturus | reverse complement strand
CCCCTCGGTCGCGCCGGTCCAGACGTAACCTCTGTGCTTCTGCAGCGCAGACGTGGTCAGCCAGGCTCCCATTTAACGAACCTACAGCTCACGTCTTTACGGCTTGGATCGTTACCAAACATGCAGCCAGGAATACCTAAGTGATGGTAATTAATTGTAATTGCCAACATTCCTGTTAATTTACAGTAGCATCTTTTTTTTTTTTTTTTTTTTTTTTTTTTTTTTTTTTTTTTTTTTTTTTTTTTTTTTTTTTTTTTTTTTTTTTTTTTTTTTTTTTTTTTTTTTTTTTTTTTTTTTTTTTTTTTTTTTTTTTTTTTTTTTTTTTTTTTTTTTTTTTTTTTTTTTTTTTTTTTTTTTTTTTTTTTTTTTTTTTTTTTTTTTTTTTTTTTTTTTTTTTTTTTTTTTTTTTTTTTTTTTTTTTTTTTTTTTTTTTTTTTTTTTTTTTTTTTTTTTTTTTTTTTTTTTTTTTTTTTTTTTTTTTTTTTTTTTTTTTTTTTTTTTTTTTTTTTTTTTTTTTTTTTTTTTTTTTTTTTTTTTTTTTTTTTTTTTTTTTTTTTTTTTTTTTTTTTTTTTTTTTTTTTTTTTTTTTTTTTTTTTTTTTTTTTTTTTTTTTTTTTTTTTTTTTTTTTTTTTTTTTTTTTTTTTTTTTTTTTTTTTTTGCCAGGATGCTACCCTTTTTTTGCTGATTAAGGCCACATCTACGGCTGCTGGTATTGTCACCAGGAAAGGCAGAGACAAGGAGAAGCCCTCGCCTTTCCACCAGCTGGCGAGACACCGTCAGCTCCTTCTGCGCCTCCCAGCCCTCCTGGGAAAGCCGCTTCCCCCCAGCACTGGGACCCAGCAGTGCATGTATCAACCGGCACCGGAGAAACCTCGGTCGCCATCCGGGGCTGAGCTGCCTGCTCCTCCCCGCCCCGCGCCGTGCGCCTCGTGAAGCCCTCGCGCTGCCCTGGCCCTTCGGTCTGCCCGTCTGCCGGGAGGAGGGATGGGCAGGCGAGGTTTTCATGCCGGAATTTTGACGAGGAAGCTCCCCAGTGCCAAGGGGACTGACTTCTTCCCTTGCTTTTTTGACTTATTACATTTTTGGTTTTCTAGTCATCTAGTGGACAATCTTTCATTATTCCCCCCCCTCCAAGGACTATGGAAAGCAGGTGAATGTGAGGTGGGACATCCTTAACCCCGGAGTCACCCTGACCCCATTCCCATAAAGATAAGCCGATGACTAAAGTGCGTTTTAGGCTTTCTGAGACACACCTAGTTGCTTGGCTCCCTTCTAAACATTTTTTTTACAGCCACTCTCCCCACCCCACTGGGGAAATCGCACCCAAGGAGAGCCAAGCGTGTCTGCATCTGGGTGCTGCAGAGAACTGATGCTCAGGGAAACCATTTTCCTCATCAAAAAGCCATGGAAGAGGGAAGGTGTGAGCTCGGTTCCGCTGGGCATGGTCTAAGCATCCAGTCTTCCTCGCCAGCTTGGTGCTACTGAGACCTCTGAGCCCGAATTTTTGGGCTGCAGTGCTGGAAGGACACAGGCTGGTTGGAGACAGTCCGGAGTTGGGCTGCAAAAGAGACCAGAGGACTGGAAATCATAGCCAAGGAAGGAAGATCAAAAGGCTTGCAGTTGTTTAGCTTAGGAAAACTTTAGAACAGCCTACAAATATGTTACAGGCTTCTCAAAGAGGAAGGGAATGAACTGTTCTCCTTGTTCACCAGGAACGGGACAGGAGGTAATTGGCTTAAATTACATCCAGAGAGGCTGAAGTTAGGAGGAACATTTTTCTATGGTGAGGACAGGCATTTCTGTTGGGGGCTGCAGCGAGGCAGAGTCTCCCTCCGTGGAGGTTCGAGCAGAGGGAGGACCAACGTGTGTCGGGAGCAGATGCTGCACGGGGAACCCTGCACAGAGCTGGGGTCGGCAATGGGCCGAGTGGCACCCTGTGCCACGCCGGGCCAGGGAGATGCATCTGCGGAGATTCCGGGTCGTGCTCAGCATTGCAGAGGCCGTTCCGTTCCCCCCAGCTTCGGGGTGGGAGGCGGTGAGAGCTGCTGCCTCGTCGGTAGCAAGGATGCAAGCTGGATTGTCGAAACAATCCGGTAACAGGGTGGTTTCAAACACTGCTTTCAGGGTTTTCTTTCTTGTGTGTTCAAACCCAGATCTTTTCAATAATCCTGTGGCTAAGTCAGCTGGGAACAGGGCTGCTTAAAGCAGTTCTGCTGCTGCAGACACAGTAGCATCATCACCCCCTCTCCCCTTGAGTCTCCCCCAACATCCATTTTTCTTTCACAAAATTAGAAACTAAGCGGTTTAATGCACCGCTCATGAAATCTGGGGGTCCCTGAATCAGATCGCCTTCGAGGTCCTTCCAGCCTTATCGCAGTAATATAAATGAGGGTTTCTCCTGTCCCTGGTAAATGGATTCCAACTGGACACAGGGCAAGACTCAGCTCCCAGACTCCCACACCTAAATGTAGAGGTGGAATTCAGTTACAATTCTCCCAGAGGTGCTGAGCTCTTACCATCGGCTCCATATGTACAACTCAGACACACCGAGCACCTCAAACACCACTTTGTACCTCTGTGTGGGCAACTGAGACTTGCCTCAAAGATCTAGTCTGTGTAGTCAATGCAATGGAGAGCTACCAGTTGACCAAGCGTAGGTTGGCATGAGCTGAAGACCTGCATAAGCTAGGAAATGTCCCAGGAGCTAGAACAAGAAGGAATTTGCTCTTACCTGCTGCAGTGCCTGTGACTATGCTCACCCATAAGGCAGCAGGACCTGAGCATGGGATGTGAAGAGCCCTCCCAAATGTTGTGTAGCGCGTGGAGGATCACCACAGAGCACGTTGGTTTTCTGAGCAAGGTACAGCCGCGCTGGCCTGGAGATACAATACACCTCGGGAGCTCGCTGGGGCTACCAGTATGAGCATGGACACAGGGCTGAAGGTCATTCTTGGTCAGATAACTACTCCCAGCTCTTTATGCATTGTCTGCAAAGCAAATGCCTTGTTTAAACATGCTCCTCCATTGGCAAACAGGAAGAGAAAAGCAACAAGATGATACTGCTTGGGGCTGGGAGTGGAAAGCTGCTACGGCTTGCCAGAATCGAGCCGCTCTGAGCTGAGGTGGGAGGGAAAACAGCAAACAAGAGCAAGCCTTCAGATGCGTTGAGTGGTGGCTAGCATGGAAGTAGCTATACATCCTTGTATCTCTGTCCATCATCCCTCCTTCCTTGTAGCACGCACAGTTGCAAAACTCCTTGTTTCTGTGAAAAGAGTGTGTGGTGTGTCCTCATCTCTCCTGCAGGACGTTGTGAAGCAGCGAGATGCTCGAGCCGGCTCTGATCACAAGGGCAGATGAGCTGTGAGAGAAAGGAGTTTGTTTGCTCTGTCCCATTTCTGAAGTCCTGAGGTGGGGCTTCAGGTAGAAGCAGTATTTTCTGCAGGTATCTTCTGTGAGTAGAGTTGGACACGTTTTCAGGCACGTGAACCTTTCCGTGGGTCCAGAGTAGAGCACGCTTCAAGCCAAGTCCTGGCCAAGGATGACTGAGCGTGACTTAATGATGTCAGTTGGGCAATTAGGCAAAAAAGGTGGTTGTCAGGCAGAACAGCAGGTTAGGAAAGGCAGAAGTGATATGGTTGTTAATCCCATAAAACAGAGAGAAAATAGAGGCAGTAACTGCCTGTGAAGCAGAGAAGCTGCTGTTGGGGAAGCTTGTAAAACGCTGTGAGAGCAATACTGCTCTTCAATCCATCATCTTTAGTGCCCAGCCGTCTCAAGCTGTATTCTTGGGGTTTTTTTTCTTTCCAGGGCATTTTTGCTGGTGGTGAACAAGGCTGAGGTATGAGTGGGGATGGTGAGGCAGAGGGGACCGTGGCGATTCGCGTGGTGGACAGAGCAGGGGCTGGTCCTCTTCGGGTCACCCAGCCGTACGCAGGGCTGAAGGGAAGGGGATCACCCCTTGCTCCACGCTTTGTGTCACCTCTCTGCTGGGACTGGTGCTTAGCATGTGGCTGAGGACCCCCAGGCGAAAGCAAGTGAGAAAAAAACCTGAGAAACTTGCTCCCAAAATCGATGAGAAGAAATAACACCCAATTCCCTCTCTGCTCTTGGGAAGTTGCTGCCCGTGCTATGAGGACCCTGAGTCCTGCTTTCTCTCTAACCGTGGGAGAGGCTTTCGTCTCACACAACTTTAGATCCCTGGGATCTTTCTAGAGCTGAGGGACAAGAGTAGAACCTCCCACCTGGGATTCACCTGCCTGATTTTAGGTGGCTAAGTCAGGGTGAGATGGCTTGTATCACTCTGAGTGCAGAGGAGGCCTGAACAGATGCTCCCGGGTGAAATGTCCGTGTTCAACCGGAAGAAACGCATGTGATGTGAATCTTAATGTCTTCCCAGTGAACGCCCTTGCTAGACCAGAGGGTATGCCAGTCTCCTATCACACCTCCCACCCCAGAGCGTATCTCTCTGCCATGTTGCTTCCCACACTTATCTTCTTTTTATTGCCTTCTCTCCTCTTGCTGAAGTGGGGCTGTGCCAGGCCGTGAGGCACTTCCAGGGAGAAATTCCTCCCATCCTAAGACATCGGCGCTTCCATGGCACTTTCCATCCCACCCCTCTGAAACACCAGTCCTGGGAGGAGATGCCTCCATCTCTGAAAGCACCAGGGGACCTCAGAGAGCGAGCCTGGAGCAATGCCGTGGTTGTGGGCAGCTCCACGTAGGTGGGATGAACCATACCCACTGTCAGCAATGGGTTCCCCACGTTTTCCATTGTAAAGCCATTCCTCCAACTCATGAAACATGTTGTCCTGTGGGCTCCTTCCCATTTCAGGTGATGTCTTTTAGATGCCAGGAGGACTGCTCTGATAGACGTTAGAAGAAAACTTACAAAGGCAAGGCGGGAAATACCTGATGAAAGAAAAGATTTCTTTTTCGGCATGATATTCTTCCTCTGGACCTCCATCCCCAGGCATGTCGTGAGAACTTAAACACAGAAACATGGAACACCCAGCAGCACAAAGCTGTGAGAAGTGTTTTGAAAAGGTTAATCTTTTATTATGGCAGTGCAAAAAGGTAGGTTAAATTTGAGATCTGACATCTCTTGAAGGCCTGGTGCCCCTGGTTATTCTTCAAAGTGTTACTGGACAGCAGACCTTGTTGCCTCTGGAAGCCACCAAGGCTCACAAATTTATCAAAGATCAAAGAAGAACTGGATGTCTCTGTCAGGGTGATCAGGGAGAGAGCTGGGAGAGCTGCTGGTGGGTTTCAGGAGGGATATGGAACCCAAACCTGAGGTCTCTGTTCACTCTCTAAGTACCTGACCGCCAGTGCTTGGCTCCTGGGAGCATCGTTCACGGAAAGACGTGGGAGAGCATCCAGTGACGATTGCGTGACGTCCCTGAGCACAGCAGGAGGTGGCTCTGTTCCTCAGCATCCCAGCAAGATGGCCTTTGAAGGAGGGGTCTTTCAGTGTGTCTATGGGAGGAAACCTTGAGGCAGGGCAGGGAGGGTGGAGTGCCTCTCCCAAAATGATCCCCCTTGTCCAAAGCGGGAGTTGGCCTCTAAACAGCCAACGCAAGTAGGTAACGTGGAGACTGGTGATGGGGGCTGAGCTTTCAGGCCAGATACCACCCATTTCGTCTTCTGCCTGTCTGATAGGGTTCCCCTCCCCTTTGATCTGCCTCCACTGATGGGTAACTCATGACATTCATTTGCTTTCTCCTTCACTCTCCCCTCACTGCCCACTCTTCTCCTGGAGCTCGGCTTCTGCGAAGGAGCAGAGAAAAGGGAAATACCCCCAAAATCCCCTTTTCCCCTGGGCTGAGGGCATGTGCTGAGCAGGGTCCCACCGCCCCGAGGTGCTTGCGAGCCCAGTGGTGGGGTGTGCCTGTGCGGGCAGGGAAGCCGGGGAAAGGAACAGTAGCTTTTTCTCTTCCCGGTGACGCCGACGTGGTGATCAGAGGAGCTGGCCAGAGTCCTAATGAAGATAAATGAATATCCCCGCTCCGCCGCTCCTCCGGCTTTTATTGATGGGCTGCGGGGTGAAAGGCGAGAGCCTGAATGTTCATTTAAGCAGACGTCACGAGTTTCTTTGGAGGGGAAGGTGTAAGAAAAACCGCCTTGTGCTTGAAAGTTACTCCAAGATGAGCACGCTCGGCTTTACAAGCCTCTCGCCATTCCTTCCCCATCCATCACTTCCCAGGACCCCTTTGTAAATGCAAATTGCACTTTGATAGAAATAATGCACTGAGCCTCTATTAGTGTCTGTGTAATGGAGAGGGCTATTTTAATGCAATCATTCTTAAAAGAAGCTCCTCTGTGCCTTAGTTTAGGCTGTGTATCAAAAACCAATCTGAAAACACGCTCCTCCCCTGCCCTCCGCTCCCTCCCGTCTCTGGCCTTTGCAGGCGCTGGGATACTTTTTATTTTGGGCTCAGGATTCACGGGGCAGCCTGAGGGTTTGACCGTGTGAACGAGAGCTCAGGCGGACACCCCGTCCGACCTAGTCCCCAGGACCAGGCTTGGTGACCGGGACACCTGGTCCATGGGATAGTGGTGGTGAACCCAGCGGTGGGACCACCTGCACCCTTCGGAGCTTGCTGCCTGGGGAAGGTCCCGCTGTGATTTTAGGGGGATGAGATGCCTCATCCCCTGGAGCTGTTTCTTCCCAGGCTCTCGTGTGTGCTTTCTAGCAGGAGGGAGCTCGTTCCGTGCCAGCTGTAAACATCTCGTAGTGTGATGGCGAGCGTGGGTTTGCAGAGCAGCCCCTGAGATCCCTTGTGTGTTTCCGCACGCAGCAAACTGATTTTCTCATGTCCCAGCCCGATCTCTCCCTCTCTCCCTCCCAGGGTGTTCAGCAGCAGCTCCAGCACTGAAAACAGTTTAAGCTGCTTTAAAAAAAAAAAAAAAAAAAAAGGAAAAAAGGGACATTTTAAGCCATTGAGATCTCCCTCCACACACACTTTGGGAGGTCAGAAAAAAAACTGCTTTGAACTGTTTAAAAACAAATCCGAGGCATCATTCATCTTCATTAATGAGATATTTAACCAGTTCCTTTTAATAACTTTTTCATGCATATGCCAAATGAAGAAACATATTTGGGACTCATTTGCTGCTTAAAAGGCCATTATTTTGGTCTCATTTTCTGCTTAAAAGACCATTATGCTCCATGCCCCTTCCCACCTTATCCCCTGAATCCTGCCTTTCTCCCGGTGTCACCACCACACTCCCTCGGAGCAGCACGGGGTCCTTCTCACCACCCTCCACGTGCACCAGCGTGATTTGTGCCCGTGAGGGTCTGCCCACGGGTCAGGGAAAGGAGGTAACTTTTACCATCTCTCCTGGGCTTTCTGCAGCGCTGCCGTGCGGGATTTAATCTCCTGGAGAGCTTAATCTCGGTGGATCGGTCTGTCTGCCTCCTCCTACCTGTTTGGGCATGATTTATACCGGGTGCTGGAGTGGATTTTCTCCCATTACAGGAAATCAGAGCCATCCAGTAGCACAAATTTGAAGCCCCTTCCCAAAGGATAGCTCCAAAGGTGTGGTCCTCCAGCACCTTCCCAGCGGAGACGAAATGTTTAATGCCAGTCAGAGACGTCAGAGCAAGCCGCAGAGCGGCTCTTCTGAACTCCGGGGTGGGGACCACCACTTTTTGGGGGTTCTTGACTCCCAACACGAAAGATACAGGGAGAGAAAAGCCCTTTCATAAATCAGAGGAGCGGCGTGGAGAACAAAGGGAGGAAACATAGAAAGCAGAGGGGGTACTTTCCTGTTTCTCCAAGAGCTGAAGAAGAGGAATGGGGAAGGCAGCGTCGTTAAAGTGAAATCCCCGACTGGAATGACAAAAGGAAAAGAAATTAAAGCCAGATTTGTTCCCCTGGGCTGAAGGAAGGAGGATCCCTTTTGGTTTGTTCCTTCTTTCTTGTTTCCTTTAAAGACAGGAGATCAATTGCGGGGCTTAATGAGAACCGTCCAGTGCGAGAGGTAGACAATGCGAGACGGAGAAGGATGTCCCAGCGCCCTGGAGATTTTACGGCAGCTCTGAGCATCGGGATCCATCCCTGTCAGTCGCAGCCCATCTCCGGGCCGCGGCGTTGCGCAACGTGAGCATCG
>NW_010542471.1:8270-14841 GCF_000687285.1 Phaethon lepturus | reverse complement strand
ATTCTGTGATTCTGTGATTCTGTGATATTGTGCAGAATTTATTCCCCATGTTTGTTAAATACATCTTTTCTAGTTCTACACAAAAGAAGGACACACTAAGTTGCACTGTTTCTTTTTGTGGCTTAAAAACAAAAATGTGGTCATAGAAGGAATCACTTTAATGAAACAATTAACAGGGAGATTTGTAAAAGCATTTGATGAATGTCAGGTTTCCAGGATGCCGGGCAGTTTGGCAAAGGACCAGATTTTTAAGAGATTCAACTACCTGTAAGAATATCTGAAATGCATGAAGTGTCAATAAGAAAGAATAAGGTAACCTGAAAAGTCATCTACTAAAATGTGTGAAGAAATTTAGTGGGTTTGGAGGTCTGAAAAAAATAATGAAGCAGTGGAAGAATTGTTTAACGACAACTTCTGAAGAAGGGTAAGGCAACAGAATACAAAGATCTTTTGTCTTGGTGATGTTTGTGCCCCAAGTGGGTGTGGTGGATCCTTATGCTGCTAGTGCTGGGGTGAAGGGTGAATTTTCAACCTATGTGAAGGCTCTGCTATTTCTTGGAGCATTTGCATGCCCGGATTTTAGGGTGATGCAAGGAGATCCAATGTTCTCTGCAGGGCTCTGCGCGGGACCCACGTACTAGTTCTGTAGATGAAACAGCTGCTGTAAGTATTAGTGCCAAGGCTTGTGACCCTGTGGCACAGTACGACACACTCGTGTTTGGTTTTATGTTGTAGGTGAGTATTTTGCATCTGGTGTTTTCCTGGGAGAAACGTGCCTGGTGAGAACTAGAGCAAGCTAAAAGTGCTAAATCTTGCTTGTGTGGAATTGTTAATCTCTTCCGTGGACTCTTGAATTAACGCTATTGCTCTCACAATATAATGCAGTTGAATATAAGTTGCTTTAAAGAAGTTCTGCTGGTGTTGCTGCTTGTTACCTACAACATTTGGGTTGAAGTAGTAGGAAGAACAGGGTGGCTTAGCTTTGATGTCTGATACTGTTAGGACTGAGTTGCTCTTTCCTGCTTCAGAGAGCTTCTCACAGCTGTTAGGAGAAGTACTTAGCCCCAAAATGCAAGACTTTTATCCCCCAGGGCCGGTGGAGAAGAGCTTGTGAATAATTTGACTTGAAGTTAAGGTGGTGCTCGGTAGAGCAGGAAATTAGGAGTGCTATTTTTAAATGCTGAAGAACTTATTAAAAAGCAGTAATAGTTTTCATTAGACAAAGAGCTTTGAGTTTGGGAGGCTTATGATTTGAGGTAGCATCATTCATCAAGTAAGTGTTTTTTGAAGAGTGCCAAGTAAATTTGTCTTTCTGGAAGGGCTGGCGACTATCAGAAGAATTAAGTAAGGGATGTGAATCTTAGTGACATAAATCTTGGCATGACAAGTATGTCTCACTAAATTGGCAGCTGGTGTTGCCACACATTAGCATTTAGAATAAAATAAAAATGACAAATTTATCTAATGTGAGAATGAAACTAACACAGGAATTCTGCCCAGTCTGTATCTTTTGGTCCTCTCTCTCCTTTGCTCTGTATCTGTGATTTTCCAATAATTTTGAAGATGAGACAGATGCAAGCTCTCATACCCCTCCTCTTCTAACACCAGCTAGAAAATGGCCTGCGGACATAGGTTTGCGGCAAAGGAGGAATAATTCAGATATTAGAGAAGAAAATTCTGACCATAAGAGTGGGATCACTGGGAGAAGTTACCTAGAGAGCCTGGAGAATCCACAGCAGTGGAGATTTAAAAAAATTTGTTATGGAGGAATCCGCAGGGATGTGCTGGCTCTGTTGAACTCTGTTTCAAGCAGGGAGATCGAGCAGAGGCCCATTGAGGTACCTTCCAAACTAGGTTAGTATGCTTTCTCTGACAGAAAAAGGGCAGTCAGCCTTTGAAGATGGTTGTACTAGGTTAAAATCAAGAAAGCAGAAGTCTTACCTCCCTTTGTCCTTGCCCAAGACAGAAAAGCATGTTAATGCAAAGAGTATTTGACATTAAAAGATTATGTACAACCAGAGCAGAATAAGGTCCAGATCCCCATAGCTGCAAAAAGTCGCTTTGATTTTTTTCCAGACCTTTGGGTTTCTTAGCAGCAAGTTCCCTGCCTAAAGGCTTTTCAGAGAATGGGAAGTCTGAAGCTGGCAGGTCTTGATCTTGCTGAATGTAAATCCACAAAATTTCCTTGGAAGACATGGAGTAATCATGATAACACAATCATGAAATGCTGTCACTCTAAACAGGTCATAAGCTTAAAAAAGTAACTGTTTTGCATGATGTTAAAATATCATGTATTCTTTAGCTTTGTAAGACTTCATAGTTCCCTAGAATGTGAACAAAAGCTTTATGTTTGGTCCTTCAGGAAGATGTGCTATTTGTTAGTGCCCAAGATGTCTCTTCTCTCCAAAATAAGGATGATTTTTGAGGTATCATACTCTTCAGCACCTGGTCTTGCATGTTTGCATGGATCCATATATGAGAGATTTCTTTGTGCTGTTCAGTTGCTGTCATTCAAGGAGTGATATATATATGTAAGTAACATTAAGGAAGATTTTTTTCACTGATTATTCAATGGAAAGCTGATTAGTGAGACCTTGAAACCTAATATCCCCAACAGACAGTTCACAGCACTGCATGAAACCTGGTTTGCAGCAGGCAATAAAATTAGAGATGACTTGAGAGCGAGCCATTATAATATGTTTGGAGGGGAAATTCAGGCTCGGGCACACAGTAGAGTTTGCCTTGGGTTTCATGCAGGTCAGCTGAGCTGTGATAACTGGGGCTCAGTGGTTGCCTCTGATGGTACAAGAGAAGTCAAAAACCAGTCTATTGGAGGGCTTCTGTCTCTCTTGCTGCTGTGGTCCTGCACTTCCCATTTCGCGAGTGCAAACATGTGCATGGCCGGGTCTCCAGCCTGTCTATGTGCACCCACCAGCTCTCCATCCCCTGGAGCAGTGGAAGGGGACTGGCCTCTGCCAAGCCACCATCTGCATCCTTGGAGTGAGAAAGCACATGAAGACATCGTGCATCCCCAAAGCTGCAGCAAGGAGCTTGCACAGCCATGATGACCTGGTTGGACTCTCAACTGTTTTTGTAGATAGATTGTCAGATTTTGAATTTCTACTTTCTCACCACCTCATGACAATGAATGTTTTGTGCAGCTTCCAAGAAAAAAAAAAATTGCTTCCCGGTGTCAGATGAGGTTTACTTTTAGTCTAGTGACTCACAAGTCTGAAATTTGCTGGGGCTGCCTATGGTTTTTTAGAAACTATGGCTTTTAAAGTTCTTGGTTTCTAAATGCCCTTTTGAGAGGGTTGAAAATCCTGCATTCAGCCTCCCAAATTGATGCTGTCGTTCAGAAAGGTGGGGCTTTTCAGACATGGAAAGTGTTTGGAGCAGGGTGGGATTTGATCAACATCCCAAAGTAATGATGGTAGGAAGAGAGGGTGGACGAGGGAAGACAAGCAGGCTGGGAAGCTGGTGTCTGGTGTGTGCTGGGACTCGTGTGCTGGAGGAAGAAAGCAAAACCCCTCTCTGAGGGCACGGTCCTGCTCTTAATTCATTGCATGCTGGTTGAAAAGGGCAGCCTGGCCGGATTTCTGTCTACTCTCTTAAATAAATCTCTGCTCTCCAAAGCCTTTTCTGCGTTAAATGTGAAGATCAGCATTGCAGTTCAGACTCCCGAGGTGTCTGAAGCAGTGGCAGACTGGTGCCCGCTCACTTGATCTTCATTAAGGCGCATTGCAGTGATTTTGCCTGAATGCACTGTAGCTGCTTTGGGCTGCGACCAAGCTGTTGTCCCTCGTTTGGGGTCCTGAGTCCCCAAGTTGAGGTCTGAGGGTCATTGGCAGGTTTGGGAAGGAGTCTGCAACCACTCCCTGGGGGCTGGTTGGGGCCCATGGGGTGGGTTGGTGTCCTAATGAGCTGTGGCCATGTGGATAACAAGGCTAAAACTAAACCCTGCATATCTTCTTCCATCTTAAAATTATGAACAGCAACATAATGTATCTGGGCAATCTTATTTTCGGCATTTTTTTCCCCTCTTCCTCTCCAGGCGTTGTACTTCTGCTTTGGAAGCTGGTCTGCTTTATTTTTATCCCTCTGGTTTGACAGTCCCGCAAACTTGCTTGCATCCTCTTTTTTTATTTTTTGTGTGTGTGAAATAAAATTAATTTTTAATGAAAGGTGAGCAGTTTTAAGATGCAAAAGTACAAATATGGTGCTTCGATGCACGAGGAGAAAACGTGAGCAACCTGCCTATCCCCAGGAGGACTTGGCAGGGCTGCAAGGTTGGAAACCACACGGATGAGTAGCTGAGATGGGTTAAAC
Organism: Phaethon lepturus; assembly: GCF_000687285.1. Lineage (NCBI taxonomy): Eukaryota > Metazoa > Chordata > Aves > Phaethontiformes > Phaethontidae > Phaethon > Phaethon lepturus. Next base: position 10,512 of record NW_010542471.1, on the reverse strand, counting down.
AAGGGCTTAATTTTTTTCTTTTTTAAATATTGTTACCTAGTGTATCAAGCCTGTTCGAAGAAAAGTAATCCAAAATATCTCTTGGCACATTATGGCTTTAAGAAAACCTGTTTTAATTCTGCTTCTTTCCTTATTGGATTCCTGTTACAGTTTGGACTTGCAAGCTTTTTGTAGAAGTGGTGAGAAATTTCTATTGGTGTGTTTTGTTGGTGAAGAATAGAGAGTCCGTAAAACAGCTGTTCCTCACAGGAAAGCCTGCAGTGGCAATTCATGTGGGGTGTTGTTTCTCACAACAGGCAACACCTCCTGTTCTGGCTTGTCTCCTGCGATGCACGCTGGGCTTTTTCCACTGGAGCGAGGGCTGGCAGGATGAGGATGTGTGGATCATCAGTCTTGTCTGCAGGAACAGTATTGGACACCCAAATTCTTCAGCTTTGGCTGAAGGCAGGGAGAGGGGCGAAAGAAAAGGAAATATTTTGAGATTTCTTAGTATAGTTCTCTGGTACTTTCAGAGCTGTACAGATGTTTTAATCCAATTTACCAGTGAATATGTCTTTTTAAAATACTGGGTTTTCCCAGTGGATGAGAATTCCAATAACTCTACTTTATTGTATTTTTAGGGTTTTCCATCTTGAGGCTGGGAATCTGGCTTCAGTTTTCCCTTTCTGCGAAAAGCACTGGGGCATTTAAATAATTCAAGGGAGAAATTATATGCACTCAGCAAACAGATGTCAAAAAAATGAAAGAAGCCTCAAATCTAGGCCTCCAAAGTCACTTTGATATATTTCCTTTTTAAAGAATGTATTTTTAATTAGCTTTTAGAAACAAAGTGCCATGCTGACATATACATACTTGCCCAGCGTTTCATCATGGGACAGGACAAAGAAAGTGAAACCGAAGTTACAAACTATTGTGCTATAAGTGCTATAAATAGATGCTATGATACTGAATTGGTTCACCTCATAAAGCCCAGAGTACAAGACTGTTGTATTGCTGTTTTCCAGATGATATGAAGATAATTAAATGAGTTTCTATGCTTTGCAACAATAGAAGTTCATACAGAAGCTCTTCTGGCACTGGTAAAACTAAAACTAAAACTAAAACTAAAACTAAAACTAAAACTAAAACTAAAACTAAAAATAAAAATAAAAATAAAAATAAAATAAAAAAGGGGATTAAAGGAGAATTCCCTTTTCCAGGTAACGAGAGTGCTGTTCTAATTGTAATTTGCAATTATAATTTCTGATTTGTCTTTTGTGGTCCTATTTAGCATGTTTTCCTACGAAATCATTTCAGGGGTGAAGTTTGTATTGTGGCGTGTCTCTGCCCCTCTCCATGCAGCAGAGGCACAGGACGGCTCCTGCCCTGGGTATCATCTAAGTTGTCAGCCAAAATATGAAGCAATGCAGTAATCTGAAGGGAGGCTTGCATGTCTTAGTAGAATTAACGGAAGAAAAGTAGGTGAAGACAGACGGAAGAGGACCTTGCCTTCCTCAGGTTGGCATTGGAGGGCTCAGGGCAGGACATTTTGAGGTTGCTGTTGCCACATGGTTTCTTTGTGTTGCCACATCATTAGTTTGAGTTTGAGGTGTTACAGTCCTGCTTTAGTGCCTGGCTGGAGCTCTGAGACAGACCGATCTCTGACGGCTGCAGATGTGAGAGCAGGGATGACGCGGGGTCTCCACGGTGCTCTCACTGCTCCTCCTTGGGGAAACCCCTCCACACATCGGGATCTCCACTGGGTTTTCAGCCAGTTTAGGAAGACTTTGAAAGTGACTGAATAATGCAGTGAGGGATAGAGGTTGCTATGCCTTCCATCTGCACCTCCAAGGGTGGATCACGCTCAAAGGGGCAAATTTTTTTCTGCCACCAGCTGCCATCAATGTGCACATGATGGCACATGATTCTTTCTGAGTTTGTCACCAGTCGTCCTATTTTTTGTTTCGGGTTAGGGTGTTGCTTAGGTTTTATGGGGTCTTTTTAAAGTTGAGTGACACCCCGATCCTCCTTTCCTTACCCGCCCCGCCCAACCTGGACCACGCTAGCCACTGTTTGAAAAGAGCTGATGTTTAATCGGGTCCATGCTTGCTTGTTGCCAGAACGGGAGAAGGTGAGGCCAGCAAGGCAGGGAAAGGTGTACCTGTCCTGTCTGGTGCTGGGTAGAAAGAACAACACTTCGTCATGCTCTGGATTTCCTGGCTGCTGGGTTGTCAGTGCTTGCTGGCAGCTCCTCCTGAGCTTT
>NW_010542471.1:0-8239 GCF_000687285.1 Phaethon lepturus | reverse complement strand
TCTTGCTGCAATTTCAGAGTATTTGCTTCTCTCTGTTGTTTTTCTTGTTGGCACTGGGTCTTCCCTGCCTGGGGGTTGTTCATAATGAAACATTAATCACCACAGCACTAAAACTGATTTTTTTGCTTAGATACATAGTGCAATGAGGCTATCAAATCCCTCTCTTTGGCAGCATCTTAGTATCTTGCTTGGGATGCTGTGATGACTTTGAAGCTGCAAGTGTTTAAGAAAAGGGTTTTCAAGTATGAAGAGGTGGGTTGGATTTTCTTGTGATGAAATACATGTTGAATATTATACATCATACAGTCTTTTGGAATATTCTGGTGACAACATACATATATTTTAGCTCCTGATCCCAAGTGTATTTCTAAGCACATGATAGAACAGATGCATTGTAAGTCTGTTGATATAAGAAGTATTACATAGCTGCTTAAGTGTCTGAAGGACTACTACTTTAGTTTTCGGTATCTGGATTCTTGCCCATGCTGCTCTTGCTTTTTTCTTAAATAAACAAAAATATATATTTAACTTATAATATTCGAGTCCAACATTGCAGTAGCACTTTTTTAGTTTTAAAAAAGATTGTTTGGTTTAAATGAGGCTGACTTTGAACTCAAGCTTAATGGTAGAAGTTTTGGGGGGAAAACAGGGGTGTGTGGTGGTTCTGTTTTGTGTCTTTTTCTTTTAGTGGTTATATCCTGTTACAGAGAATGATTATGATGAGAGCTTATGTGGGGGAGTCGGCTTGTTGCAGGTTCTTAAATCTTTGGCATGTTTCTGAAAGCCCACCTGGCTTCTTTTAAATATGACCTGCTTTTACACACATCTGAACACCATAATACATGAAAGTGCATATAATGTTTCTGTAAGTCTAGTGTATGGTTAATATACAGACAGTGTATAGGATGGCAAAGATTATTATGTCTGTTTGCTCTGAATGGAGTCGCTCTTTTGTTCTTTCAGTCCAATAAAAACATTGTCTCAGAAACTTGAATATTTAAAATGCCCGAAGGCAAGACCTTCCAGGCGTTGCTCCTTGTCTTTGCAGAGACGATGACTGCATAAAAACACGTGATTAGTTAAAGCATTGAATCATTATTTATAGACTATAACATTTATTTATGTATTTTTAATTTGGGCTCAATTCAGCACTGAAATCTTTTAGAGCACCAAAGAGATACATGAGAACTACTGTGATGGGGACTTCTGTGCTTGAAACCTCTGCGCCAGACTGTGTGAAGATTTAGTGAGATCATATGTAGTGTGAATAGTTAAAAAATTAGTCTCCTAACCAGTATGTGTGGTGGTAACAGGGGTCCCTGAGGAGTGATACTGATGTCTGCACAGTGTGTATCTGGGTTGCGGCATCTGGACTCTGCGGAAGCTTGTGTGGAGACTTCCAGGAGGCAAGAGTCTCCTGAAGTTATCCTTAGAGCACCCGCTCTACTGGTTGGGTGTAGGTCCTACAGTCCTCGCAGAAAATACTTAATAATTGCCAAAAACATGAAAAAAAACCCTTACATTCTAACAAGCTGAACTTGCTCTATCTCTAGCCTGCACTCGCCCCTCCTTTTTATTAACAGGTAATTTTCAGTCAGCCAGAAAAACTGTTGGAGAGGCACTGGACCAAAGGCTGCAGTGTTTTACCCTGTCCAGCTATTGCTGGAACCAGAGGACCATCCTGGCCTTGGTTGTGTGAAACCAAGCAGTTATAAAATTTGGCCACCTCCAAAAGCACAGTCGCACATTGCCTGAGGAAGGTCAGAGGAGGCTTGGTCTGCTCTCACACAGGCTTTCTTGGTGAGCACTGCTTACGTCCTCGGTGTTAAGGCAGCTGAACGTAGTGTGTTCGCTCCCAATGACCATGTGGTGGTTTGAGGCTCCTGAATCCCAGCTCTGAGAGGTCTGGCCGCAGAAGGAAATAGATGCTGTGGTCAGCATCAGCAGCATCTTGTCTCTGAGAGGTGACAGCTCGTTGCTTCCAGCAAGTTTCTACCAGCAGTGTTAACCTTCAATTTGGGAAAGAAAAATGCAGTCTGGCGCACATGCTTTGGGAGACCGCTGTAGTTCAGCTGGAGTTTGAGAAGCCAGAGGCAGGAATGGCAGGGTTATCGTTCAGTGGCTTGTGTCCTTCAGAGGTCACAGATGAGCCCTTGTTGCCACAAAAACCTGTGGATTGACTTGAGAGAGGGAATAGGAGCTAACCTAAAACTGCAGAGTGCAGAGACTGATGCACCAGCTGTGGAAACCCTGCATTTCAGGTGCACCATGCTGCTGGCTGTGGTCTAAGCAACATCCTGGTTTCAGAGATGCACTCCCTAAGATAGTGGTGGGTAGTTGGCTTCATTTGTGCTTTTTGTTGCCTGACAGAGCTGTTTGGAGGAAAGCTGAGCTCTGCCAACGTGTCAAAGTGCTTCACACAGCTAAATCAACCCTTCATGGAGAATGAGTGAAGTGTGACTATGTAGTGTTGAAAGCAAATGCAGTTATTGCCTCCATGTAGATACTGGTGATAAGAGTTGTAGACTGTTATCTGAACATCCTTAAGGACGATTTTTAAAGGAGATGCAGTTTACTGGGAAGTGAAAGAACATTGGTGATGGTAAGTAAGTGAGCAGTGTTATGAGATCTGGCAAAGCCGAGATAGGAAGGATCTTCTCCAAAAGTCCCTTCTTAAGCTCTACTTGGTTGGTTGGGAGCAGTCGCGGTACGCTGATAATTATTTCCAATGCTCAGGTTGGATTAGAGCTGCTTAATGGATTTTGGGAATAGTGATATGGAATATGTCTTGTTAAATCCAGTAATAATAGCAACAATTTTGCTGTCTTAATTCAGAGTTAAGAGATAATAGAAAACAGATTAATTAATTAATTAATTAATTTATTTATTTAAAATGTGGCCTTTCCAGTAACACAGTAAAATCACATCAGTCCACCTTCCAATTGTATCCAGTTTAAAGGGATTTAAGCTCTATGTTTTCTTGGTGCTTATCAAAATTTAATTTAAACAATTTGTTAGGCGCATTTGGTTTTTTAATATAGAGTCACATTATTAGAACATCAGATGTTTGTGGTTTGTTTGTAATTCTGGATTCATGACTCCTGCAGACAATGCGGTCCAAACTTAACATGTTATTTGCATTTTCTTGTTTTATGAATAATTATTGCAGAGGTCTTTCCCACAGGAAGGTCTTGAGAAGAGTGGAAACATTTAAAAATAATTACAGATCTACAAAGCCTTTTTTGTCTCTTATTTGATGTAAGTGTTGTTTTCAGAAAGCACTGGAGTGTGCAGTAAATTCCCATAGGAGTCTTCAAAATGTTACATGGAAGCCCAGTCCTTTTCTGAAGAAAGCTTTTCAACTGAGAAATTTGGCGTTGTGGCTATCAAGGTGGAGGTAGATGAGTGCATACTTGGAGGTCATGCAGGAGCAGGTGACATTAGTGAGGGCTTTTGAAAACTGGGTCACTTTTTTAGATGCCTAAATGTAAATTTGAAGCCTAACTCTGTTACTTATGTCTGTAGTTTTGACTAGTTCTCTGTGTGCATGTGTGTGTATGAGAGAGCTGTGCTATTTAAAACTTGGTAAGGGATGTTTCTAGGAATCTGCATACTTAGTTACATTTCCGCTGTGGTTACACAACTGTAAAGTAAATCCAGAAAAGCATCACTGAGTTTAATTATGCTACTCCAGGTTTTCGCTTCTATAAATTATGTCAGAAACGAATTCTGAATACTCTGAAAATTCACAGTGGTGCTTCCCAGCACTAGCTCTGAACTGTTCAGCAAGTGGAAGAGATCCAAAGGGTGATTAGGCATGTTGGCGCACAGAGGATGCTGAACAATTGCAGAATTATATGAGCACCATTCTTCAAGAAACTCTTTAAATACAGCTCTTGTTCCCTTAAGCAAGCTTTTTCTGTTCTGCCAGAAAATTGAGTAGTCTTTAAGGGCTCATAGGTAGAGAGATATTTTTAACTACCTGACAGCTATAGAAGTTTGCTTTGATATAGTCCGGGACATTAGATCGCGTGAGAATTAGCTGATTTTAAGTCCTGTGTTTGAAATAAATAATTTCATTCTGGTTTAAATTAATGCAAGAAGGCAAGCTTATCTTCGTTCAGTACTCAAAGTACACTCAGCATAAAAGAATACTGGAAAGATTTAAAAAGACATTTAGAATTTGTAAAGCTTTTCCATCGTCACACCTGACCTGGAGTTGGAGAAGAGGCTGGCTGCTGGAGACAGTTTGTGTAAAAAGTGTGTGAGGACTAGAAAGAATAATTTGATCGTACTAAAGGGCTTCTTTAGTGGTGTCAGAAAGAGTTTTAGATTTGAACCTCTTGTTAATAATGGATGGCCAGACGGATGCTTCCTTCCCTGCCATTTTTTTTCAGTTCGTCTGCCTCATGGATACAGTCCATCGGTTAGAGCCAGGCAGTCTCTCCAGTTTAAAAGCTCTCTGTGTCTGTCCCCAAATCTCCTCTCGCACCACAGCAGTTTTGGCAGGTTGAAAAGTATGCTCAGAAGGTTTCCTCACTTCCTGAGCTGGTCAAACAACCTAGTTGTTGTTTAATGCGCAAAAGACCTAAAACCGTGAAGCTGCACCACCACCGCCCTGGCTCAGCATTTTCTTACCACGTGCAACGCAACTGGCTTTGGCTTTCCCTGCTTTCCGGCCGGGGCTGCCTGCCTGATCGCCAGACTGTCCCAAAAGGCATCGCATTTGCTGTCCCCAGAGGACACCAGCCACTTGAGCACAGGCAAGACTGCAGCGACACAGAGCGAGGGAAGGACTCGCGCTGCCTGACCTTGGTGTGGTAGCTGGAGCCTTTGAGAAGCACCACACTTCCAAATTTTACTATTACCTGCAGACATACAGCAAATGGTTTTTTTCGGCATTCACCTATTCATAGTATTTTAGTAATATCAGTAAAACCTCATCATATTCCTGGTCCAGTGGGACTACTTTCCAGGATATCACGAACCCTGAATTCTGGTATCATTTCACACAATATGTTTTGGAAATGCGTCTCTTTGTATGAGCTCATTTATGTTGTATGGACATAGAAATAAAGACGAAGGCGGCAGTGGATGGCTTCGGGGCTATAGGAGCACCTCCTACCAAGGGGCAATGGTTGGTTCTGTGAGAACTGAGGCAGCTTCCCCTGAGCAGCACTGCTAAAGAGAACTTACACGAGGGCCTTTGAGGTCATACTGGTGGTGAAAGCCTCTGTAGACCTTACAGTGGTGTTAAACCAACTGTTCCTGGACTGAGCCATCTGGTGTTGTGGTGCTGTCACCTTGCGCTCAGATGATCCAGAGCAAGGGTAGAAGGCATTAGGGGAGCCTTGCTCCCTTCCCACCGTCCTGGGAAGGATGGCCTCACCCTGCCTGCCCTGTGCACAGCCGAGCAGGACAGGCAGAGGGTAGGACAGCAGTGGTGAAAGGGAAGGAGGGCTGCTCATCCTCGTGCGGTGTGTCTTTTGCCAGTGTTGGCGCCTAGTGTGAAGACACAGTGCTCCATGCAGTGCCTGGCAGGGGCACGTACTTACAAAATTTTCCTGTGGTATTGTGGCTACAGGAGGACTTCAGATAAGGCTGTATGGGATGCATACTTTTTGTAGCTCTATTCCCTCATTATAAAAATGGGTACAATCCCTTTTCCTTAACTAAAGATTTTACTAATTGCCAGCAGTTCGGATGCCAGGAGAGTACCTGGTAAATAAACATCTCCTATAGAGAGCCATTTGTGTGCATTATTGTACTGGTGGTGAGGTTTTCAAAACCAATCCAAGTATAAGACTAGGTTTTTACCTAACTATTCTGCCCCTTTTATTGTGTAACATTTCCTGCACAAATTTTTCATTTCTACACTTGGCCATTTCAGTGTCCTCTTGGTGAACTACTCTTTGTTCTCAGGGCTTCCTTGGGCTGATACTGTAAACATCCTGGCAGTTACTAGATTTGATTTAGGAACTCTAGATGCTTGCACAGGTCTTTTGATTTTTGATGTAGTCAACATAAATACTTGAAAATCAAAGCAGTTAAGAAAGCATGGCAGGGAACCGTTCTGCAAGAGTTGATAGTTTGCCACTGCCTTTATTTATGCTATATTAGATTTTTTTCCTGTGCTTAATTTGTCTGGTTAACTACATGTTTTAGAGTAGGATTCATCTGATCATATTCAGATATTTCTATTTAACTTAGCCACACATTTTTCAGGCAATGGAGCAGAAAGTGCATTTGAAAGATGTTATGCATCTAGTCTGAAAATAAAGATCTACAACAGGTCAGATAGATAACCATTTCCTAAGAGTGCCTGTTCCTCCTGTTTGGCCAGAAAGGGAGCCCATGGTGACTGTCTCAGATGGGGATTCAGCTGATATGAAGGAACAGAAATCCCAATTTTCATGTCCCTGTATTCCTGTTGGTTACTTGTGCTGAGGTCAAACCTGAGGCTGTGGTTTGACTATGCAGTAAATCCAGCTTTAGGGCTCCTACAGTTGGATTAAAAGCATTGAGACCATGAGATATAAAATGCTGACTGCTATAAAACTCACTGTCAATTCAAATTTGTTCAAACCCTCTCAAAGCCTGCAAGCGTAAGATTTAAATATTTATTGCCAGGTCAAATATCACCAGTCTTCCTGTGTCTGGCATAAAGCTGACCTGTAAATGTGCACTCTGGCTAATTCAGCAGAAACATAACCATGTGCCTGGATCTGATTTGTACCACCGGGTAATCCAGAATAAAACAGATTTGCTACTGTCCTGAAGGATTTCAGACCTTGGACTGTTACAGCAAAACCATCTTTCAGCAATGGCATATCTTTTAATGAAAAACCTCAGTTCTGTTCCTAGGTGTTTTTTTTCCCATTGTTACTTTTTTGCTATTAGTTGCTAACTAAAAAGTAGAAGAAATGAAAGCTACACTTGAATATAAATTAGTAAATGAACATCTTTTGCTGGTAGTGGATTTATTTCTCTGGTGCCCAAATGCCCAGATGACTTCAGGAAAATAAGTACAATGCCTTCATCTATATATAAAAGATTAACAGTGTCTGTCAAACATAACCTTTAAAGCAATTATAAAGTGATCTCACTCAGGGGATGAAAGGAATTTTTGGAATAACTGTATGTATGTTTTTCTGGAGATTTAGACTAGGCTGGAAATGCCAGAGGGGTTATCCTGGAGGATTGCATGTTGGCTGTTTGCACAAATCACCTTTTAAATATTGGTAATGGGACATTTTAATGACCCTCTATATTTCCTTTTCCCCCTTGAGAAAGTGATTATTTGAGCTCTTTACATCACTTCTTTGAGGATGATGTAGGAAGAAAAAGCTCAGCTTGTCAGAAAAAAAAAAGTTGTTTATGCCCTGAATATCCATATATGCTTTTTGACAGTTCCAGCCTCATCTCATTTAAAGAAAATACTCTTAATTCTTCCATAAGCAATCATTTAAGATAGCTCTTCCCTAAGAAAGTCTTCCCTAAGAAGCAACATCTCTTCACCTACATCACTTATGTTTAACGCGGTATTTTGAACTAAAAGGCTGGAGATGAAGAAAAAAGCGTGTTAATTCCTGAGCCATAACTAAAAACTTTCACTGGGGAAGGGAGAAGAAGATACCCAGCTCATTTACATGGCTGGTATTTCAGCCTTTGAGAAGCACATCTTATGTGAGAGTGATGTGTAGAAGAACAGCAGGTAAAGGCTGGTTTTTCTGGCTGTAAATACTCCAGGGATGAAGGTGAGAAGAGCTGATAAACAGCAAGAAGAGCAGAGAGCTGTAGAAGCTACAGTCTGTGGTTATAAACTGATTATGAATACATTTAAGCTGGAATACAGACCATTTCCAGTTATATGGTGTGGTGAGACAGCTTTCCAGCAAAATAAGAGAGACATAAATCCGCTTTACTTCAAGTTAAAATTTGATGAGTTTTACTGAGTAGAGGGTGAAAGAGTTGCTGTGATAGCTGGGGACCAGATTTGATGATGCTCAGCAAGATCCTTGTGGCTGCTGGTTGGTCAGTGAGGGACCAGGCTCTGTGGGCAGCCTGGGCCGGTGTTTCACCACCCTCATCATCAAAAATTGCTTCTTTAGATCTAGTCTAAATCTGCCCTCTTTTAGTTTAAAACCATTACCCTTTGTCCTATTGCAAGAGAATCTGCTAAAAAGTCTGTCCCCATCCATTATAGGCCCCCTTTAAGTCCTGGAAAGCTGCAAGAAGG
>NW_010542470.1:18667-23662 GCF_000687285.1 Phaethon lepturus | reverse complement strand
TCTGTGGCTACTTTTCAGACAGAATGTTTGGTTTCTGGACCAAAATATCTGAGAGTTCCTGAAGAGAAACTGAACAAGGTTTCCCTGAGAAGCAGACGTTAAGTGCAGGTTATATATTCAATTCTAGGTGTGTTTCCCCCAACCCATGTGTCCCATCAGCCTGGATTTAATGATCTGTAACATCTGAGGTGTAGGACAAGGTGTCCTCTCAGAGGAAGGTGATCTTTAGAGGATGCGGGACTAGAACTTGATCACATTAGAGTAATTCAAGAAGATTTGAGAGCTTTTTCCTTTTTCTTTTTTTTTTTTAACCCTTAAGAAACTAAGTGAGATTCCTGTGTTGTTAGAAAATCCAAGATTTGTTTGTGAAGTTTATCATTCCCTGATTGCAGAAAGAAAACTGAGGAGCTGCTTTTGCTCACAGGTACAGCAGTTCCCTCCACTGGTGCATCAAATTCCCAGTTTCAGGACTGCATTAGTATTTCAAGAATCATGAGTTTTGTTCCCATTTATACTTCACTAAATATAGGTCTTCTGGGCTCTCTGTGAAGCTGTTTATCATCCTGTCCCTGGGTATTTGGACAAGTATCTGAATACTGGTCCATCAAAACAGCAGAATTGCCTCCACCTTGATGGAAAGCCCGGGCAGGAAATGGTACTGAGCTATAGCTGACGAAGCACAGAGGGAACCAGGGCAAACCGGGTTTTTATTCCAGTTTAGGTCAAGCCCTACAGCCTCAGGTGAGGTGGTTTATCCGTCCGAGCCCCAGGAAAGCAGACACTTGCAGTACGGTTGGTGTCAGGAACCTCTGAGTGCTGCTGGGATGCTTTGATTTACTGGGGGTTTCTGTGTCAGCTGTTGAGGATGCGGCTAGGATGTTACTTCCAGATAAGCTCACAACATATTTTCCGTCTGGTTAAGGCTTCCTCTTGGCTGACTATTGCTGCTTCAACATTTGTTTATTCTCAGTGCCTTGTGGGTGCAGAAATTTCCCCAGGCATTGTCAGAAGGGTTTTTCTTTTGCCTTTGGTTTTTCTTCCTTGCTGGGCAGTGCTGTGCAATACAATGTCACAAACACCTGGGTGGCAACACTTAAAAACACACTGAAAATAATAAAATGTGGCTTTTGTTGCTGGGCTTACATGCACTACAGGACTCGCTGGACATGTATCACAAAGTAGTTGTTCATCATTGCTGTAGTTGGATGTGTCTGTTGGAAACTGTTGGTCTTTTTGGCGCTTCTCCCCCTGATGTTCAGATCTGCTGTGTTTTTGCACATCAGTTTGGTGTCCTCCATTTTACACAGGTCTATAACATAGCAGTATCTCCATCAGACTTGCTCTCTGAGCTGTAAGCATAAATCAGGAGGTATGTGCAAGGAAGGAAAGGTAGAAGGTGGGAAGGTCATAGGTTATATAAATTCTCTTTTTTTTTTTTAAATCTTTTTTTAAGATGCAGTTTGGATAGTAGTAACTGTCCATCATGAATGATTAAGTTGGGGAGTTATGATTAATTCATGACATCTAATAATATGTGTGTAAATGTAAGCAACACATATAACTTGTATTTATAATGAGCTTCTGACAGGTATCAGCCCCTGCTTATGCCCAGCATCAGCCTGAAATGCAGTTGGAAATAGGGTCTCGGGAGCAAAAGGTGCTGGTTCCTCAGCTGAGAGCTGCCAAGGGTGCGGCGTCACCCTCCGGCTTGCAGACGATGTGACCGCCGTGGGGCGAGTGTCCCTGCTTGCGGCATCGCAAGGTCCTCGCCTGGCGGTGGCTTTGCCAGCTGTTGACTTGGTGGCTTTGCCAGATGTTGACTCCTGAACAGGATCCTGCTGGATTCATTGCCTCAGGCCAAGCGGTTTTGAAAGATGTTGTTGTTGGCATGTTTTCCTCTGCAAAAACAACTCAGCTGTTCCACAGAAACAAACGGGGAGAAATGCCCTGCTCACGTCGGGGAGCATCCAGCACCGGCACCACCTCCAGGCCAAGGATGCTGGGGGGTCAGCAAAAAGACTATCGTTGGTGAAATTGCTTTTCCTGCTCCCTGGGAACTGGGGGTCAGCGCTGGCAGCAAGGAGAACATCTCTCCTTGGTCTTGGTTGTCCTGCTGCCTAGACAACGAGAAGAAAGTGGGGCTCTCGTTTGAATCTCGCCCTAGGGTGAGGAGGTAGAGGCAGGGAATTACTTCCAGTCGTGTTCCGCAGGCACGCTGCGCTGCCACGGACTTTGCTGGGTGCTGCAGGTAAAATCAATACCGTGTTTCAGCCGGGCTGCGTTATCCACTTCCCGTTGGACGGCAGCGTCTAACGTTGTCCACAGTTGCGATTCAGAGACACCCCGTGTCCCGGCAGGCCCTCTCTGCCTCCAAAAGATAATGAAAGAAACGGGACAGGTTTTTCTCCCAAATGTTTCCCCCCCCGGCCCCATGGCACGGTGTTTTCCTCTGATTTAAACTTGAATAACAAAGCTGTTGATTTCTAAGCTAATTCTGCTTTGCTGTTCCAGCAAAGAATGGAGATGTTTTTTCTGGTGGTGCTAAGGCAAAAGCACTTTTAAGTGGTAGCTGGAGCACCAGATGAATCAAGTTTGGCTTCCTGCGGTGCATGAGAATGAAATGTTGATTTTTGCAATAGCTGATGAAGTAGAACAAACTCCAAAAAACAACTACTCTGCCTATGGGAACAGGTAGGACAGCATTCAGCTTTGGATTTATATTTTAAGAGACAGATGACGTTTCAGAGCTCAAGATAATGCTATTTGTGTGTACTAGTGGTAAGTTTGCAGGAAACTTCCCTAATTCATGCCTGTGAAGCGTCTCAAAATGTAAGATACTATTAATTCTGCAATTCTTTGTATAATCTAAGAATAGCAAAATGTTTACCAGTGTGCAACCAGTCCAAATATTCATGGAAAAAATCCCTCTCTTTTGCTTTGAATAATTAATTTGGCATCCATGCCAGACTCAAAAGCTGCTTTCACTAAAGCATATAAAGAGGAAGGCATCTCTTGTAGTGTGTGGGGCCCAAATCTGTTCACAATTTTACCAATACGAATCCAAAGTCATTATGCTCAAGTCAATGGAGTTAGTCAGGATTTGTCCCAGAGTGAATGAGAGAAGAATTTGACTCGTTTTGTGTATGACAAGAGATTATTTCTCAAATGGTAGCTTGATAAAAACAAACAAGCGCTGATTTCAAAGCCCCATCTTCTTGGTGGCTAAAGGATGGTCCTGATAAAACCGCAACCATAGTAAGTATTTAACTGGGGTGTTCATGTGCATAGAGCATCTCTTTGGCAAACATAACCGGTAACAGTCAGCACAGACCCTTATAACTCCCAAATATTTTGCATAAATGTCGAGGTACTCTTCAGGTGCTCCAAGACAAACGTAGGCTGAAGTGCTTCACTAGGAGCCCAAGTGATTGGTGCTTTGCAGGAATCAACGTTAAGTGAATATTGAGAATAATCAGTGGATTCCCAACTGGAAATGCGGTGAAGTGCAAACAACCATTACCGCTGCTGAGGTAAATGCATCCTGCTAAACAGATGTGTCTGAAGGTAGCTCTGATAGTTTTAAGCAATTTGTGTCGGTTTGAGTTTATATTCCAGATGAAGACAGCGCCTATGCCCTTTTTTCCGCTGCTTTGGTGTAGGAGGGTTTAGTTCTTGCTCAACTTGTGCATGCAGCCTGGAGGTATGGGTTTGCAGACCCCTTCGAGGGAGCAGGTAGTGATGAGGGAGATGAGGGTCGTGTATGATGGTACGTGATAGATCAGCTCAGAGAGAAGTAAAAGGCAGAGACACGGGGGGTGACGGAGCATTGCAGGCTGCCTCCAGGACACCGGTGCTTCTGTGCGTGCTTGGATGCTTCATGTCTGCCGTCACCTTGGAGCTTCCACCCCCTTCGTTTCCCTGCCCGTGCTCGCAGCACGGCTCAGCCCATGTTTCTGCTTTCCCTCTTCCTTAGCCAAACTCTTTGATGACTCCTCGCTATCTTTGCTGTCTTATTCCACCTGTTTAATCATTCACGTGGCATAACCTTTAATTTTTTTTTTGTACCAAGGGCCACTCTTGCTAGAAAACAGTTAGGCACCGTCACGAGCTCCATCTCAGTTCTCCATATTCACCGCATGAGAGTGTGACCTGAAGGGATCTGCAGTCACTGCCATAACTGGTGCTAAGCAGTCCCACGTTGTTGGAGTCAGAAAAACCTGAATTTATCAGTCAAAGCACTCATCTGCCCTGAAGATATTCCTTCCTTGTGGGACTAAGGGAATTTTGCATGCTCTTAGCTAGAGGATCTCAGTCTCCACTTGACAGTCTTTACAGCTTCACAATAATTTTAGCAACCGTTTTGAAGCGAGTGTTTCTCTACTCTGGACACTGAATAGATGGTTTAATAGTATCAGCACTCTCTGTAAGACAGGGAAATGGATGTAAGTTCTTCCGGTGATGCTGCAGTGTAACCTCATACTGACTGATTTTATGCCGTCCGTATCTTGCACTTGAAATGACCATTTTTGAATGCCTATTTTCAGCAAAGAAACTAGTGTCTATTACTTCCTTTATTGAGCCTGTTTACGCCCATGAAAAGCAGTAATAGGTCTGCAGTCCCGAGCAAATTAGTTCTGTTTAGCTTGCTGAAACTTTCACTGGTTTCCAAAGTCTTCATGCCAGATAGCTGAAGAGTGGAGTCAACTGGGGATTCAATATCTACCAGATGAGATAAGCGAACCGAATTCCACTTGATTGAGATAATATTTGGAACAGAAGAGTCTGTATCAGTGACTGTACTAAAAGCTTTATATCGACTCTGCCTAGCCTATTGGGAGAAAAGCAAGATTTGGAGACTGGCCTGAAAGTCAAGAATTCCCATACTAACCCTGTAGATTACTGTAACTTGGCCGTGTACTGGGCACTCAGAATAGTCCTACCTTGACCTTGGGGGTGAGATTGTTTGATAATTAAAAGTGCCTGTCTTCCTGTAAG
>NW_010542470.1:17311-18636 GCF_000687285.1 Phaethon lepturus | reverse complement strand
GCAGGAATATGTTTAAACTGGGGTCCAGTACTCTCCCTTTTCCTTTTGTGACCCATCTTTGGGGGGGCCTCTACCCATGCTGCGTGGTGAACCCAGCCAACGCCGGTAGGAGAAGTGTTAAGGAGTAGCACAGATAGGCAGGAACATCTTAATGGCCCGACCGAGCAGCAGTGTGGGTGAAGGAACGTGGACATTTGGGGTATCCTGTCCGTGTTTGAAGGGAGGCAGATGATCAATGCCAATATTTGACACGGGGACATGGGAATGTCATGGTTTGCACTTTATGTTTGACCAAGAAGGAAGTAGGGGTGTGGTGGGTGCAAAGCTATCCAGCCGTGGGGAGGCGAAGACATCTCTGCCAAAGTACATCTTGATGTGTAAGACAAGCAGGAAGACATATAAGGAATTGTTTTTCACATTACAGAAGCCAAAAGTTATTGCAAAGCTCTGAAGAAAGTTCATGTTTCAAGTCTTGCTGACCAAGATGGGGAAAACTAGAAACTCTTGAGGTGTGCAGCTGGTAAACCATGGCGGTATCTGTTTAAGGTTGGTCTCTCAGCTGTCTCTGGGTTTGAACCAGCCCTCCCAAACTCCACTTCAAGAGTAGATCTCTTTGAGAAGCTTAAAGGTTCCCCACTAATAACTCTCACTGATGTCAGACAGCTAAAAGCAAAGCTGCTACATACTGACATCTCATAAATTAGTAAGAGACTTTGTGGCTGCACTTGGAAACTTCAAGGGTAACCATAAGATCCCTGCGGGCCCTCTCTTTAGTTGCATTCAGTGATTGCTTCCATTGAGGAGGAGCTGAAATAGTAGGGTACAGTCAAATCTGGAGTAATACACCAAAACTTCGTTCTCTTCTGAAAAACTGCTACGACTTGTCTTTTGCTGTCGGACCGAGCAACAGCCCTAAAAGAACTGACTATGTGCATCAGTGTCAAAGGATGGGAAAATAGCAACCTTTGTACGGTTTTGTTGCAGGTTCGTTGTGGTTTGTGGTGTGTGTGTGGTTTGTTTGTTTTTTTTACCCACCCTTCCATTTGACAATATAAACTGGATGGATTATTTTTTTTTTTAACTTTGCCTGGTAATAAGCATATATTCCACATGAGATTGATGCAGGTGGAAGGTAAGAAAAGTGAATAAACAGTGGCCAAACTTGTTTACACACTGCCCCTGTTAAAAATTAATCGGAAGATTCTGGACAATTTGGGTAGATATTTTCTATCAGTGGAGGGGTTTTAAGGGCTGGCATCTTTGCACCGTAGGGGTAAATCTTTGGTGAGCATTACAGCCCACGATCCTGAGAATATTCACAACAG
>NW_010542470.1:0-17280 GCF_000687285.1 Phaethon lepturus | reverse complement strand
AGCAGGAAATTCAGACCTCTTGAGTGGTAGAGAGGGGTTTGAAAAATGGGGACTCAAAAAGAGGAAAGGATTGGAAAGTGCACGAGACCATCCAAAAAGAAAGTA
Source organism: Phaethon lepturus (assembly GCF_000687285.1). Lineage (NCBI taxonomy): Eukaryota > Metazoa > Chordata > Aves > Phaethontiformes > Phaethontidae > Phaethon > Phaethon lepturus. The sequence continues at coordinate 17,175 of NW_010542470.1, read as the reverse complement.
AGGAACTTGGTGGGAAGGGAAGACGTAGTTTGCATGATGAAACAGGTATGATACTTGAATTATTTTACTTCTGCATTTTCTTAATCTTCCCCTTCACAGCTGGAACACCGAAGCAGCAAAATTGATCTTTCTAGCCCAGATTCCACCCTTGGTTAGAAGTGCGACTCCCACAGAAATCCAATTTCAAGCTTTTCAGCTAATTTGGCTTTATTGTCCCAAATCATAAAGTACAAGATGTTTGTGCTTGGGATTTGCTAAGGCTGGACATGTTTTCTCAAAGCCAGAATATCCAATTATTCAGGAGCAAGCTCTCAGGGTGGTTAAGAAATGTCACTAGTCCACAGTTCTTGTCGTCTTGTATCACGGACACTGTTCCCAGTGAAGGGGCCTGGGGTACAAAATGCTGCCCCCAGCCCAGCCCAGGGTCCTCTTCTGCCTGCTGGATCCTCAAGCCGCAGAGATGCTCCCAGCAAAGATGACACCCATCAGCTGTGGTTGATCAAAAGTAAAAGAAATGCAAAGAAAAGAAACAATCCTGGTTCTATACCACTGAACTTTCACGCCTTCGAAGGAAGTAGCTAAATAAGCTAATAAAGAATTATTAGCTGTGCCTTAGTCTCCAGGTGCCTTAGTCTCCAGGTGCCTTTTCCAGAAAGAGCTAGCATTAATATTATCGTTAAAGTTTTTGCTTCCCCCAAAGGAAATCATGGGCCCTGCTTCCATGACATCATTGGAAAGCTATGACGTAATTTACTTGCACAGCTGGCCGCACAGCTGTAGTGCTGGAGAAGGGTCGGCAGAGCCCCTTTCCCCTTCCAGGAGAGCACCGTGGCACTTGTCAAACGTGGTGACCCGCTGGCGATCACCAACCCAGCCCCTGCTTTTGTCCTTCCGTGCAAAGTTAATTAAAGCGGTGCTAGCCACAGCGCGTGCTCAGCAATGACATGCGCTGCTCGTCAGCACATCTCTCCGGGTAAAAACTGCTCATCTGTGTGCTGCCTGCTCGCTGCGGTGCGTGGAGGCTCAATTTGGGGTTGTGAACCTAAAGTGCAAATTTGTACATGCTCATGGCTTGTGTTTTCTTGCAGCTGTGGGACTCCCATTGTGGGAATTAGAAAAGGGTTTTGGTTTTTTTTTAAGAGGGGAATATTGTGGCTTGTTGATGGTGTTGTCTTAGACAATTTCCTTGCATCACATCATCTCATTTGTTAGGAGTTGCAAAGTGGAAGTAGGTCAGTGTGACTTACATCTTCTGTAAGGAAATTAAGGTTGGGTGTGTGGATGAGGTGAGGTCAATGCCCACAGGGGTGCAGCAGACAGGTTCAGGAATGGGTTTCACAACGTAACGTGAACAGATGTAACATGACAGGCTCTGCCTGTCACATACGACTTATAAGTCTTCACACTTCTCTAGCAGGAAAAAAACCCACCCACCAACCCTCACTAAAAAAACCTGCCTCAGCTTTTGAAAGGTCTCTAGGAACATACAGAGTGTTGTGATGACTTTTTTTTCCTCCTTTTTCACAGGCAAAATGCCTTCGGCCATGTGCCCGCTGGCCCGAAGCTGGGCACAACTTGGCTTCACATCCTGAAAACAAGAACAGGGCCAAATTCTGATGCCTCGGTGGGGAAAGAGGGGACGATGCGGGTGGGACAGCTGTGTTCCTGCAGCCTGATCTATCCTGCCCGGCATCTGGGGCATACGTTGCAAAAGAGCGTCCCTGCTCCCAGCCAGGCGTTAAAGCTTCTTTCCCCATAACTCCCACTTTGGCAACGCCTATAGGGTGCTCTGACAGCGACGAGTACTTCCATGGCGCAGATGAGTTGCGGTACGCTTTGAGATGGCCAACCGTACAAAGCCGCTATGAACGAGTGCCGCAATGCTCTAACTGAACGAGGTACGCTCGCCGCTTCCAAAGCGGCACCCATCCAGCATGGACAACCATGAAGCAACCAGCGGTGAATCACTGGGGCAGGGTGGATTAGGGACCTTCCTCCTGTCAACGGCTAACGCGATGACGTCGCCTGTCTGTCCGCGCTATGCCGGACGTCCCCGTTGGCGTGTGCGAATGCTAACAGGAGGAAGGTGAAATGAAAACATCGTTCATACGTATTACTCGTGCACAAGCTGTGGATTTCATATTTTTTCGCAAAGAAATCTCCTTTTCCTTTGAGCCCGTAAATGAAGTACGCCAAGCCAAGGGATTTTTAAAATTTAGCTGAGCACAGATCGTAACTTACTGTATTTATTATAATAATGTCCCCTTTCTGTCCTATTTATGTTCATGGAAAGGTGAGGTTAGGAAAATATTATGGTATTTTTTCCTGTCTCGGTGTAGCAGAGCCGCTGGAAATGACAAGTAGTTTCTAATCAGTTTTACATGAGTGGCCTGGGTTTTGCTCTAGCAATCTGTCTCCATGCTTTTCAGTTAAAATGGTGATTTAATTTCTTCTCTGTGATGCTTTGAGGGAAGAGTGTTAGTGGGGAAAAGCATTTGATGCTCAGAGTAGGGAAGTCCCAATACGGTTTTTGTCTCTTCTGACTGCATAGTGATGCAGTGAGGAAAAGACGGGCGCTAACAAACACGTAACAGTTCTGATGCGCTCGTGAAGGAGGACATTTTTACAGCATTAGTTCTGAGAAATCATACACTTAGCAGTCAGGCTGTGCAAGAAGAAATGATGAAAGTTTAACCTTTCCTCCAGCTTATAGGTCTGAGTCTGAAATATCATTATTGGCTAATGACCATCATGTGGTCTAAAGCCAAAAAGGGCCATCTGGATGCTTGGTGTGGCCATAGGCAAAGTTTTATAATTTCCTCCAGTTCTTTCTGTACTGGGCCAACCAAGATGCATCTTTCAGAAAGGTAAACTGTTTTCAAGCCTTAATTCTTGTTCAAACTTCACTCATCATCCTGCTTAAGAGATGTGTGTCTGACTGTAACTTGAATTTATTTAGCTCTACCTTCTGGCCATTGGATCTTGTCATGCCTTTCTCCACTTGAGTAAAAGGCTCTTTTTAACTTGCGTCTCTCCCAAGAAGATATTGATGTGTGGTAATAAAGTCACCACTCAATCTACCGCTTGGAAAGATAAATTGATAGAGCTTTGAGACTCCAATTTAAGCATCTTCCTACCTTATTCTCATCATGATTTACCATTTGATCTCTGGTAGCCTCCAGAACAATTGAAACGCAAACTTTCTGGCTGTAGTGAGTTCTCAGCTTCATACAAATACATTATCAGAGCAAAGAGGAAAGCGTGCATTGCGTTGAGATGTGCATAAATGAAAAACGGCTCAACAGCTTTAACACTTCACATAAATTCCTCTGTGATACGTAATACATGCATACATGCACATGCATTATGGTAGGGAAGGTGACGTGTTCACAGAGAAGTGTTTTATTTTCAGTAAAATCTGTCCTAACTTAATCGCTCTCTGCCTCTGTAAAGTGTGTCCAGCACTTTTAGTCTGATGTGATGATTCCCACCAGTTGTGTTGACCCTTAGCAGTGATTATGCCCCGTCCAAGAGACGTGTTTGTTTTGGTGGTGGCCGCAGCGATCCATCGCTGGGTCTGTACTTCAGCTCAGGTTTGGGGATGGATTTATATAGATCTATATCTATATATAGATTTACCTATACATCTATATATGGATATAGACTTAGATCTGTAACGTATAAGGTGAGGGATTTCTCCTGTTACCCTGATCTTTCTTTTCTCCTTCCACAGTTTATGAGGTGGTGACAGTGACAGGAGATGTCCGGGGAGCAGGAACCGACGCCAACGTCTTTGTTACTCTCTTTGGAGAGCTTGGGATTACTCCCAAGACTCATCTCACAAGCAAGTGAGTATCTGGAAGGAAATCTCTATCCCTGAAGCCTGTTCCTCGGTAACTTTATTGCATTTTGATGAAACGTAATATTGTGCTGATGGATGTGGATGGAATAAAAGGTAATTCGAGATCGCCGGGGAAATTTGAATTTTTGCTGTTGCATATTTCTTACCAAATCCTTTGCAAACCTTCATTCCTTTCTGTAGGTGGAAACGTGTGTTCAGATCCATATTATATAAGGCTCACACTTGCAAGGTGTGGGGATATTTGCTTTTCTTAAAGCTTAAATTAGGAGCTCCCAATTTAGGAGCTGAGAATATTCGTCGCTCGTTGGAGTGGGCATGATGGGCCATGTTCACATGCCTAAATCCCACTGAGGCCTCCATGCTAAGTCAGGTGTAGAGATGTGTCCTTGAACGTTTCTGAAGAGTAACTCAGTGGGCTTGAAGTAATGTTGTTGATGGGTAGCCACCCACACCCAGCCGTAGGAAATCTGAGGCAAGCAGAAATGGAAGAATTTAAGCTGTTTCCTAGTTTAGGCTGTTTCCATCCTATCTGCTGTGTTCCTGGTTGCACACAGTTGTGATGGCACTGTGCTGTTTTCCTCTTGCTGATGCCAGTGCCACCTCTGCATGCAACTTCTCATTTCTTATGGCTATGTTGAACTTAGGGGAACCATATTTTATGATTAAAGAAACTACTATGAGGCTTTTGACTCTCTCAATACCTTTTTTTTTAAAAAAAAAACAACAAACCAAAACAAAGCAAAAAAACACAAACCACAAAAAGTGAGCATCGGGGCCAGCAGGTGCTCAGCTCCATGAAGGCAAGGTGACTTTTAGCAAAGTCCCAGCTCTGCATGTACTAATTTTCCCTTAGCCAGATAACTGCACTAAGATAAAGCAGAAATCCCTTCTCTGTGGGATCTAAGAGAGACCGTGTGTCTCTGTTTTTCGATGTTCTTATTGTTTTGGTTTTCTTGAAAATGTGCTTCAGAAATTATTAATCCTGTGCTAATGTCACACGGTAACTTCGCATTTTCTCCATTTCTACAGCACCGACAAGAGGTACCTGCAACTATTTTAAATTTTACCCTCAAAAGAGCTTCTCTTCCCAGTGAAGCAACTCAAACATGAGAGTCTGTAAAGAAAGTGATATGGGAATGGTAAAGAAAATACATGAAATTTCAGCCCTGTTTGCCATATTTGAAATTCAGAGATCGGAGCTAGGCAAAGGAGTTCTATCATCCCAGCATCCCTAGAAACACCAGGGAGAACTTGCTGATTGTATATGAAATACCTATACAATCAGCAAAATATTTTGTTCCTGTCCTGTGACTTCCATCCAGACATCCCTGAATACCGTTTCTCTTGACTTAGAGAAGGAAACCGAGTCAAGGAGTTAAAAAGTTACATGGTCCCGTAGCAGGTCCGTGGCAGAGCTGGGAGCAGCAGCAGCTCTGCTGGGGGAAAAGCTTCTAGTACCCAAACCTGCCTTATAGCCTTTGGCAAAGCCATCAAAGCAGCATCTGCTTTCCAGGGAGTTTTCTTGTGGTCAGCATTTACATAAAGAGCCGTTTCGCTGTGAAAGGGCTCTTCTGCAGGTGGCTGTGGGAAGAATTCAAATAACAAAATAACAAAAATAAATTAAAAAAACCCCAAACCTGTATGTCCTTTAAAGAGGTCAGGAGATCCCCATGATAGATTTCTTAATCAGCGGTGACTTGAACCGAGCTACCAGTTGTACAAGTCATTTTTGCTGGCGCTCTGGTGAATGCATGCCCTTTCCTCCTGCACTCATCCCTTTTTTTGGTGAAAGAAAGAAAGAAGGGGCACACAGGGATGATTTTAGGTTGCAGCAGCAGCAGCCTGAGCTTGTTCAGGCCTGGGTTAACATTCTGGGCTTGGTCCCTGTTGCTGCAGAGAGCAGGCCGAGGTGTTGGTAAGCGAGGACGAAAGGCGTGGGAAGGCAACCTCCTGCGGTTCAGGGCTCCTAAAACTGGTCCCGTAGGAGGTGACCGCTAGAACTGCAACTACAGCTTTTCCACTGGGGTTTTCCCAAACATGAGCGAAGTTTCTGTATCGCTAAGCAAAGTCTGGCGTGTTACAGTGCTTCATCAAGGAACAGCGAGAGAAAAGCTCGTGCGAGTGTAGGAGTGTCTGCAGAGCTGCTTAATTGATAGTCTTCTCTCCTAAATATGAAGCAAACCATGAAATAGTCAGTTTGCCCCCGAATTTATTATGCAGCTTTGTGAATATGGCAAAAGGATGGAATCTCATGCATCTTTCAACTAAATGTTTACCCGAGTTCACTTATGACTGCAAATGCATGACATTTTATAGGTGTTTACAGTTCCCCGTGTATGACAGAAAGCTAAAATATCATGCGTTGCCTAAAGATGGTACTACCATTTCAGGTTCTGGTTGGAATAGGTTTTTCTTATTTCTTTTGTGATGGTGTGCTGGTAGTGAAATACATGACATTTCAGATCTTTTTGTCACGCGCAGTTTGGGGAAGACGAGGCGAGCTGATGAAATACCACGTTTTTAACATTGGCCAACAAGAAGCTAACTGTGAAAACCAGACACAAATCTTCATCGTGACTTGTCAGGAGGAACACCAGTTCTGGAAGTGGCAGCACCCAAATTCTGTCACAAAAGATGCATTTGTTTGGGCCAGGAGGTTTAGGCAAGTAGCGTTTGGGTTTTGGGGGGACTGGAATAAATCCTCCCCTGCCATTTTCCCACCTCCCCACCCGCCACCCTGCGCCAGCTACAGCTCCGCCAGAAGGCAAAAGCACTCCCACAAATAAGTTTCTTTCCACGGGCTCCATCACAGGCACACGGGTGGACACCAAGGCATTTCTTGGTGGCATTTTGGCAGCTGCCGAGACCTTTCCTACAGGCACGAGCCGCTTCTCCGTGTTCCGACGCCGAACGAGCAGTGCTCATCCTCCAGCGTGTTTTATTTCTCTTTGCTTATGTGTTTTCCATCGTGCGGGTGTTGAGGACTGATTGCAACCGCTGCCAGCTCATTCACGGTATTTAGTAGCAAATTTATATATTTGTTGTTAGTGTAAATGAATCCACTTTTCAGTGTCAGGCTTACCTGGTCCAGCTTGTGGCAACTGCAATAAATATTCATGGCGAGATTTTTCCTTAAAAAAAAAAAAAAAAAAAGAGAGAGATTGAAAAGATTTAGCAGCTACGGCAATCTGAAAGAAAGATGAAATAATTGGTAAGTGACAGCTGGCTTCTTACTGAATTTGAGGACTGTGCAGTGGATTTTTTTTTTTTTTTTTTTAATTTCTTGTGCTGAATACCTTTAACTGACAGTCCCTTCTACCTGGTCTTGAGTTGTTCTACAGAGCTTTTCCTGCTCGTAATGCCAGTAAATACATATGAATTGTAGAGTATGTATGTGACGGTCTTTAGAGGATGTTAATGTTTGTAGCTCTGCTGGAGCTGAGCCGTACTGAGTGGCAGAAGATCTGATTTTGTTGTTTAGCTGCTCTGGAATAAATAAACAAATGCAGAGAAGCAAGCTTATTTGCTCTGCATAGTCAAGATAGTACATTAGGAAGCACTAGAAAGCTGGTATAGAAGGGGCTGCTCGGGCTAGGAAGCAAACGAACTCCAAGTGCAGTGGAGGAAGACTTCTCGCATTGCTGCTGAAGCACGTCTTCAGAGATGAGTTGCAATACCTTTCCTTTAATGCTAAGGGATGTTTCCTATTTTAAAGCTGCTTATGTATCCAACCGCACTCTGGTTTATGCCCGTACTAATCTGCAGCACTTACACTGCGCTCTGAGGACTTAATGATCCGGGGCAGCGTCAAGTGACAGCGCGGTTTAGAGTCTATATCCGCTTCCGAAAAAGAAACAAAGTGGGAAATTTCTTCTCTCTCTTGCTCAGGCTTACTGGCTAGCCTGCGTCTAGCGTTTCAGGAACAAAACCACCTGAGAGGGTGTGTAGACAGCGGTGTTCAATAACCCAAAGATAAGAGCTGGTAGAATTGGTGTATGTATAAATTATAATCCACCTGCAGCTATGAACACGGCAGCTGGTGGTACAACTACAAGGAAGGTCAAGCCTTAGAGGGAGAAACAGGAATTTACTCAAAACGGGTAGACTTTTAAGGGAATTTAGCTGCTAGACCGGGTCCCCGCTGATCAAGCGTCAGCAGCATTTTTCAGACTCTAAAACCTGGTCAGTTTTTGCCATGGGATGAGTGTAAGGTGCCTTCCTGGAACAAGCTCAACGTTTTCTGCCTTGCTCAAAATCGTGCCCCTACCCCAACACGTTAATCTCAGCCTTAAAAATATCTGAGCTCCATTCTCGTTAAAATTTTCAAAAATATTTCTCCATGGGAATGGGATAGAAATTTTCATCAGAGCAACATTTGCCTCCCAAATTTGCCTCCAAATTTGACAAAGCAGACGCAATTCAAAAGTGTAATTTAATATTGGGAAACGCTGAGCAACCTTTGCACCATTATCCATGGCACTACCTGCTTTGCATAGTTTCTCCAGAAAAATAGCAACTAAACTGCAGATAGCAAAGACATAAAGCAGAGCTAAGATTATCTCAATTAAATACCACCCTTTTGTTTTCTTTCTGTAAATCACGCCACCAGAGCTGGAAAGCTAAGATGCTAAGATGCTGCCGCTCCGCGCAGTACAAAGTGAAGGAGCACGTATCCAACGTGGGCCATTAAGGCTATCGAAATCTGTACTGGGAATGCTCAGGGATAAGGCAGGGGCTGTTTCGGTGTGCCCTACGGCACTTTGTAAAGTTTCGGGGTAAGTTCAGACACGGGCTGTCACGGTTTTGGGCTGGTGTTTGGCTCCTGGGTGTCATCACGCTGCTACACCCGCTGAGCAGTTTATCTCGGTTAAATCCTTTCGAGTGGGACCATTTCTTCACCAATTTTTCTGGGCTTGTTTAAGCAGGATTTCTTCTGCTGGTCAGGTTATTGGTAGAAAAAGAAAATTATGTCCTTGGTACAGACACGTTTGCGGTCGCTGTGCTTCTCGTCGGGCTTCTTTTCCATCTGGAGTGTTTTTGGACGTACACTGCCTTCTGCGGTATTTCCAGCTGCTCGCTGACTGATGCTGTCAGCTTCACGACAACAGTCTTGGCAAAATATTTACAGACCAAACTCCCAGGAGTATTTGTTGCTCCAAGGAGGAGGTTAATGATGCTGCTGTTGGAGCTCTGCCTTAAGAGTAAATAGGGTTGGAACGTGGGGGTTTTTTTCGGCTAGGCTGTCCATAAGTCCATCCAGGCCAGTGTCCTCTTTCCAGGAGTGACCGACAGTGGATGTGTAGGGAGGAACAGAAGAATGAGGCATTTTTCCAACATTTTTTACATCTTGTGGCAAGCTGCCGCCATAGCCAGAGGCCTGGTAACACGGGTTCACCCGGCCTATAAAGTATATTGGATAATCGGAGGATGAGCAGAGCTGTCTGTACTGTCGAGCCAGGATAACGACAGGGACAGACCGGTGCTCATCCCTGCCACCTCTGTGTGCCAAAACCACGCCGCCCGCCCCTGGCCCATGAGAAATTCGCCTCCCGCGAGATGCCAGCCGACCATAAAGAAAAAAAAAAAACAAAAAAACCAAAAAACAAACCAAAAAAACCACCCAAAAAACCCAACGGCATTATTTTTTCCCTAGAGAGTGACAGGCTGTGGGATGGTTTTTGCTGTGTGACCTTCTGAAATCATCCCCGGTACCTGCCTCCCTCCCGCGTCGGCTGAACGTCCGTGGCAGGAGGAGGTGGACCCGCGGGCAGGGTTGCAGGGAGATGCCGCCAAGAACTGGCTCTTTCTGGCGGTTTAATGGAGCGTCTTTAAAATCCCGTTCGAGCCGACAGCCACGGTAACACTTTGTGCGTCTGTGCAGCCCTTCATCCACGGTGCTTTTGCTTGGCGTGTACAAAGCGTTGTCAGGTAAAACACCTAACAGAAAGGCAATTTAAACCATCACTAATGCAGTGATTCAAAGCTAAATTGGTTCAGGTTACTCTGTCACTGCTGAAGCTTATTATTTTTATGCCTCTGCTGGGATGAGTACCTGGGTTTTCCCTCTGTTCATAAGAGCTCAGCTCTGGAAAGGGTGCTGCTAGCTGATCAAGAAGTGAAGACTATTTTCTACAGATATTCAAAATTTCAGTTTCAAATGTGACTTTCACTTAGGTGGTGGGATTATCTCTTGTTAACTCCCTTTATTTAAAAAAAAAAAGAGGTGATTTACTAGTGCAAATGTTTATTTTATGCACTTTTGCATTTAAAATTGCAGCATTGAGAGCTGCTTGCTGTCAACATATGCCAAGTAGTAGCGAAACTCTCATGGCACTGGCTCTGTCGTCTGTGCCAATGGCCTACGGAAGAGATGCACGCAGGGATCTAGAAATGCTGTGCAGATCTTGTGGTGCTTTTTAGCAATGTGACTTACCCCACCAGGGGACACAGAGCTCTAAAGCATTGTACATTTGCAGCACCACGAGCAGTGCAACCTGCAGGCAATCATCCAACCAAAAGAATACGAAAACGGCTTCAGGTACCGAATATAATTGAGAATTTCATATACTAATCTTTGGTGAAGTTCCTTGGATGTTTCTTAAAAAACAATCGGTAAAACACTACAACTGACTATAAAAAAGTACAACTGCTAAACCAATTAATTATGTGAAATAAAAAACCCGATTGAAACCTGTCTCTGAAGTTGCCCTCGCCTGATATCCCAGCCAAACGATGGGGCTGCAAATGAAACTCTGCTGGCCTTTGAGCTTATGAACCCAGTCAAGCCTGAACATTTGAAATTTAGTGCTGCAATTTCCAAGTCAGATTTTTCCCTGATTTATTTGTCACTGGAGCTGTGCACGCCAGCATGCTCCATTGTTCGGTGTAACGAGTTCCTTATGGTAACCAGCCTATGAATTTCTTACCCCAGCACCAGTCCAGCCCCGAGTCTGACACAGCCCAGCTGTAATTTCTCCTTCTCTCTCTCTTTCTTTTTTTTTTTTCTTTTTTGGATAAACTTCAGTATAGCCACTTATAGCCACTCACAGTGGGATATTCCCTCACTTTCCCTGTTCCCTTTTAATTGGCCATGCCATGACAATGCTAGAAGGAAAGGTTGGATTTTTCCCTTAAAACGTTCCCCTCTTTTGTGCTGTTGATGCTGCATATCCACCTCAAGGGAAGAGACTTGTCAAGTTCTTCCTACCTTCTGACAGCCAGGCTTCCTAGGAGTTTGACTCCTGGACCAGTCACGTTTCCCAATGCTTCCCCAAGTTCCTGCAAGACGCGTGAAGCACCTGCTCAATGGGCACTTTTGGATGCTCCTCCAACAGCGGGTTTCCTCCCCACGCTCTCCCACCATCCCAGTATCCGAAAGAGCCCAGCGCAGTGGTGGGACTGCTGTAAACCAGCAGCCGCCGGAGCCGGTGCGCTGAAAGCTTTGGACTAATTAGTCCCGCTTAATACTTTTGTGCCACCTCCATAGCAGGCTGCAGAGCTGCATCGATCTCCAGAGCCATCGCCGGGAGAAGCCGCTGTCATTACGATGCTCGCTCGAGCCTGACAAACTAATTGCCTCACACTCGCTGACTGTTTTCTCTCCGACAGCCAGGTTGGGGGAGGCTGGGCTGGATTTAATTGTCTCTTGCCTTCACGGCAAGGTTAACCGTTTTAGCCTTTCCATGTAGCGGCGATGCTCCCGGCGCGGCATCTGGGACAGCAGGACGGAGGAGGAGGAGGAGGAGGGCTGCGCATACATTTGCAGAACAACACGAAATAACCTTCAATGATGTGGAGAAGGGAGCCGAGCAAAACTGAACCCCCTTGCTCGGATTGTTAATATTCATTAACTTTCTGAGTACAAGCTGCTTGTCAGTGCTTTATGCTGCGGTTTCTTGTTCGTTTTGACGTGACTTGTGGATTTTGCCGTGTTTAATCATCTGTTGCAATGCTTAGTGGCCCAGGGAGGGCAGGTGGGAGAGCCTGTGTCTTCGGAGCAAGGGTGGGTTTCGCCTTGATGTTATTCATAGTGTTTTTGTGGAAAATAAGAGCTCAAAAAGGATGGAGGTGCTTGCTGAAAATCACGCCACAGGCTAGCGGCAGAACTGGGAATTAAATTCTACGTCCCCTGACCCGGACCAATATGTTTTATATTGCCTTCCACTTGCATCCCTGAAATACAAACAGCACACTTAGCACTTCACAAAACACCCAAACGAGTCCCTCTCCTACAGTTGTTTTGCTTTGAATGAGACACAAATCGTCGGAGAAAGCTGCAAAGGAACTTTCAGTGGTCATTCAAAAAACATTGGAAGATGGGTGTGGAAATAAACCTTTGATGCAGTTGGGTGCTTTTACCTCTGGCTGAGCTCTGGGCAGATCTGCAGCTCCGCAGGGAGCTCACGGGGCTACGGAGCCCCTTCGCTCCATCCCCAAGAGCAGGTCTGCTTGATGCCCGGAGGCGAGGATGGCAGGAGGGGACACCTCTGAGAGTGGGAAACAGAGATGAAAAGCATATTGAGGTCCTGTAAAGCAACTGAGGTGGATGTGCTGGGGTCCAGATTCATCAGGGTCTTCCACATTGCTTGGCTGAGAAGGGCTGGTTGATAAGGGTGAAGGAAAGCTCTGACTTGAGCGCTCCGAACTTTCCAGCCACCCCGGAAGGGAGCAGCTGAAAACATCCCCGTGTTTTTTGCTGTTACCTCTATGTTTTAGCAACCGATGGTGGGCTAGCAGAGTTGAGGAACCACAGACGAGGTGTCACCAAAGAATTGGAGTTCTTCATGTAATTTTTGCTTCATTGGTGCTGCCCTGAAATATCTTCATCAAAGATTATTTTTAGACACCTCTGAAATCCACTTGCTGACGGGAAAGTCTTACAGACTGCCCCAGCCCTTACTTCTATGTGTGAATTAGTGGAGGATTTTCAAAAACCCTTGTCACGTTTTGTTCTTGGAGGTGATATGGAATGTGATCCAAGGTTTGCATCTGCTTGGGCCAGCATTGCATTTCCCCCAGAGCTTCCCTCTCAGTCCTTCTGGAAGGACTCTTGTTGCTTGAGAAGGGGAAAAAAGCCTGATAAATGTCAGTACTTAGAGCACCCAAAACTCGTCACAGGAAAGAGGGCATTGAAAATTAGGTCTGTCTAGTGCTAGGAATGACATTTCTTCATCTTCTGTCAGGCCACCACATGTACTTACTGACAAGGTTGTTATTTTCTTACCATAGCTTTTGGTGCATGTGTATTACAGGAGCAGCACAGCCTTTGAAAGGAGCAAAACAGACGTGTTCCGAGTAAAAACCAACAACGTCGGACAAATAAGGAAAATCAGGTACCCGCACAACGTTACTACCACGGTACCTGCTCTGTGAGGTGCTAATCGAGTGATAGGCTGTAGAGGTTTTAGCATTGCCATGTTTTATTCATTATTCGTTAGCATGCTCCTATCAAGGTGAAGTTAACGGGTGGTAGAAGCTTGCTTACTGCCTAAGATTTTTACCGAAGCGTGAAATCAGCTACGGTATGGCTTATAACTATCCATGTTCCCCACCAAGAATTGTATTTCTGTCGTATGCAATCACAGAGGAAGGTGTTTAGGACTGTTTTTATGTCCGATGGAGGTAAATGGGGTTTGCTATCCTCTTTTGCTAAATTAGTGTAACAAAAATGATAATTATTATGTTTAACCACTGTCTGACTGACCTATATAAAATTAGTAAGTAGTACAAAGAAAGCTGGGAAAATGGGAAGAGGCGGATAAAATAAAGTAAGAAGAGAAAAGAGCAGAAGGGATATAGGGTGGGATGAGATTCATGTTTAGATATGCAGTATAAAGTGAATGAATGCATATGTTGAATGACCATGCAGGTGTCTGTACGTTTATGTGCATTCCCTTGCGGATAGTAGCCCACATATGCACCTATGATATCTGCACACAAAGATATATGGAAGGTTATTTACAAAACACCCTGTAAAAGCCTATAGGTCCTATGAAACGCTTTGGATAGCCAGGTATAAGTAGGCGTTTTGTGTATAGTTGCTCTAGCTTTGCCTAATATAAAATATTCCACAAAATTACTGTACTAGTGGCCAGCCTTAATCAAAATACCAAATCCAGGGCTGTTGTCCCTTTAGGATTGAGCATGACAACACCGGACTGAATGCGGGGTGGTTCCTCGACCGCGTGATCGTGACCGACATGAACAGACCTCACCTCCGCTTTTACTTCCCATGCAACAACTGGCTGAGCAAGGAGGACGGGGACGGACTGTACGTCAGAGACCTCATCGGCAGCCTGAATCCCATGGATGTGCCCAAAAGTAAGGGTTTTCCAAAAAGCACAGCTTTCTGGTGCCTTGCTGGAAAGAACAGGGGGACAGGGCTGCTTTCAGATGACTTCAGCCATATAAAAAGTAATAGTGTAGTCTACGCTAATTTAAGTTTTCTTTGTCGTCAGTGGAGAGAGAAACAGGAAGATGCAAGGTGCCTCCAGAGGGTAATTCCTTCTTCCAGTGTTAGATCTGACATCTTAGGGTGGCTAAATCACTATTTGGAGAAGCTCTGCTCATTGGTTGAGTACTGAAGGATCTGTGATGACTACTTTGAATTAGATTGAATGGCTGCACACAGGTGAGAGGCATCCCCTCCCAGAACATGTAGCCAGTATCGTTGTTTGCTGGCAGAAGAGGCAGCGTGGTTGCAGTCCTGTGTATAAAGTTAAGTGTTTCCAGGCTCTGGTGGCGACCTGCAGGAAATTTCCATAAACAAGCCAACCCTCTCACTGTAATTCTACGCTGGTTTACTGTATGTGTAGGATATCCACATTGAACTGGTGCCTGTTTTTCAGAGTGGTTTTAAGCTAATGATGTTGAAACGAAGCCAAGACAGCTTGCAAACCAGACATGTACTCCCAAATTGATATCAGCGTGTAGGCCATGTGGTGATGTATAGTGCATGTAACACGAGTGGGAAGACGATCGAGATGTGAAAGTGGAGCCAGCAAACCAGCCTCAGGTGGTATGTCAGCAGTTTATCTGCAAGTGCTAATGAGGAAACTGAGTTGTGTTTTCCACATGACCTCACCAACGCACCGCTCCTTTCTGGGAGCTTAATTTTGGGCGTGGAAAGTGAAGTACACCCACCACTAGCCAGAGGTCTGAGGGAAAGGAGAGGTATAGTTTGGTGCACAAGACTGGAAACTTGGGGTTTTGCTAGTATCACATCTTTTTGAGAACAAGTAGTAGATTTCTCACTAGTGTTGTTGGCATGACCACCTAGGAGTGGGGTTTTTTTTCGTAAAAACAGTTTATTGCCTGCCTTAATACAATGTTTTGATCATTGATAGATGCTCTAGAAGGGCAAAGTATTGTTATTTTTATTGAGAACCTCTTTGAAGTTAACAGTGAAACAGTACACCATGACACTGTTTGTTCCCAAGTTGTTAAATAATTTTGCTCTATTAAGATACGACCTCCTAAACCAGTTCCAGTATGTTGACAATATAAGTATTAAAGGATACTGCACGTGTGTTAGCATGCACAAGTAATATCCATTGACAAGAAATGTATGTGGGAGCATTTCATAAACACGGACCTCTCCAGGGTGGCTGCCACAGGAGAATGAGATAACGTCTGGAGATGCTTTGCCAAAAACCCACCCGGTTACTGCTGGGGTTGTGTGTGCCAAAGTCTTTTGCTGCTGTTTTATCAGTTCAGTTTGTGAAATGGAAGAGTTATGGACGCTCGAGGGGGCAGGAGAAGGTAGTGGATGAGTCAAAGCAATACAGAATTGATGAGAGGTTCCCTTGAGGAGAAAGTCAACCGTTCAGTCTTAATAGATCTTTAAATGACACAACAGTTTATCTGAATTTATTATTGCTCCTGCCTGGGAGAGAGGATTCAAAGGAATGCATGTGATTTCCTGCATCCTGTTCAATAGCAGGAAAAGATTTGTGGGCTAAACCCTCAGCTGGTAAAAATCAGTGCAGCTCCAATGAAATTGCTGGAGCAGCTTTGCATTTCACCAGCTGAAAAGCTAGTCCCGAGTGCCCGCTCTTCTGGAGAAGTCATTTTGGGTTCTAGATCCCTATATGCTTGGTCCAGGACAAATACGAATAAGGTTGTCTCCTGCCTTAAGAGTACAAAAGAAGAGATTTAACCAGGCATTTGTCAGAAATGCATCTGTTCCCATTGCCTTTATAGGGATAAATAGAATAGAAAAGCCCACGTTTGAGTGGCACAGTCTGCATGCTCCGTGGCCATCCATATAAATGCGGGGAGCTGGGCTGAGGCCAGAAGCATGGGTGAAGGGTTGGATGCCTTCCAGGCCACAGGTCTGAATCTGTAAGAGGAGAGAGTTAGCTCAACTATCTCAGGTTGCAGCTCCCCTTGAACCATAATTAATGAAAGATAAACGTTCCCAGGCTGCTGAGGTGAACTGTCAACTGCAAATGTAAATTTATCTGAATTCATTTGTCTCCCTCTGGACCCATAAAGGTCTGAAATGAGATTGTGATACAATTTTCTTTGTACGTATGAGTCATTTTCCCTAAATTTGGTTGGGTTTTTTTCTTCTTTTTCTTTTAAATGAATTAAACAGTGGTGTTTACTCTGAGTATTAATATTTTCTAGGCTACTAGGCAAATGAATAATTATGTGGTTTAGTGATTTTATGTGCCTGTAAAGAACGATTAGTTGCTCCCTCTTAGAGTCCATATTCCCATTAGCAGTGTACAGTGCCATAATCTCCTTTTTGGTCATGTCTCCTCAGTCACTGTTCCCCTTTTTGCTTTAGGTCTTTGTAAACCACCCGGGCACTGTTGTTACAGACCTTAGTCTCGTGCTTTGCTTTCATTCTCCATTTGCTGCCACAATCTGGTCTGTTTTTGGAGGTAGCCAAACAAATTTCCTCCGTGTTCTCTCTCCTGCAACATCTTCAGCTTTTGATCTTCTCCTGGAGAGCTTTCTCATCTTTGTCGTGAGGTTTTACCTTCCTCTCTTGAACTCGAGGTCACTGCTGGGATGTGCATCTTCTCTTTGATATGTGAGGGATGTAGACTGGAGAAAAAGTAAATGATTTTTTGTCATATTTTTGCTTTGTTGAAGCTCTGTAGAGGCATTTAAAGCATATTTGAAGGGGATTTGTGCTCTTCACTGGGTAAAAAACTGTCTGGACAGCCGAGCCCAGAGAGCTGTAATAAACGGAGTTAAACCCAGTTGGTGGCCGGTCACAAGCGGTGTTCCCCAGGGCTTGGTTTTGGGGCCAGCCTTGTTTAATATCGTAATCAATGATCTGGACGAGGGGATTGAGTGCT